>NW_025725122.1:0-42627 GCF_021461395.2 Schistocerca americana | reverse complement strand
CATCAAGAGTCTGAAGGAGCGCGGCGGGTCGTCGCTGCAGGCGATCAAGAAGTACATAGCCGCGCACTACAAGCTGGACGCGGAGAAGCTGGCGCCGTTTATCAAGAAGTACCTCAAGTCGGCCGTCGTGGCGGGCGAGCTGGTGCAGACGAAGGGGAAGGGCGCGTCCGGCTCGTTCAAGCTTGCCGGCGCCGGCGGCGGGGGGGCGGCCGAGGGCGGCAAGGCTCGTGCTGGCGGTGCCAAGAAGAAGCGCGCCGCTCCGGCCAGCAAGGAGAAGAAGGGCGCCCGTGCGGCCGGCGCAAAGAAGGCTGGTGGCGTGAAGGCGGCGACCGGTCGGAAGGCGGGCGCCGCCAAGAAGGCGTCTGCGGCGTCGGCCGCTCCCGCGGGTGCGAAGAAGGCGGCTGCGGCCAAGCCGGCCAAGGCCAAGTCGCCGTCGAAGGCGAAGAAGGCCGCCAAGGTTCCGACGAAGAAGCCGAAGGCGCCGCGCCCGAAGAAGGCGACGACGCCGTCTAAGGCGAAGGCTTCGCCCAAGAAGAAGAAGTAGAGTAGAGGAGAAAGAGATGGGGGAAAGGAAGGGTTTGGCGCTTGACTCCGTCGTCCCCACCCCCCGTCGTCGTCTAGTGGCGCGCAAGAGACGCGCGGCCCAAAAAAAACGGCCCTTCTCAGGGCCATCAAAGCACGTCGGGGAAGGTTTTGATTGTCGTGTTGCGTTTGGTGTGGGTGTCTGTCTGTATGCCCGTGGGGATGCTGTTTGCGTGCCGTGGTGGTTGGATTGCGGGGGTCGGTGGCGGGTGTGGGCGGCGGTAGCGGTAAGCGGTGTTGTTGTTGTTGTTGTTGTTGTTGTTGTCGTGGTTGATTGTCGCCGTGTTTGTGGCGGCGGCCGACGGTTGGTTTTCTGTCACGTTGTTTAGTTTGAATACGTTGGTTGGCTTGCCTGCGTTCGTTCTTCTCGGATGTCTGTCTTGTCGAGTCGTGTCTGGTCTTTGTTTTGTTCCTTTGTGTGTGTGTGTGTGTTATGTTTTGCAACGGGGGGCACGTTGAGATGCGGAAGGAGTCGGCGGGGATTTCGGTGGCGTGTAGAGCGAGCGAGCGCGTCGGAGTGGAGTGCGGGTTTTTTTTGTTTTCGAAACGAAAGCGGCGGCCGGCCAGCCACCCGTGCGGTGTGACGTCGGCCGTTGGGTATTGTGCGCTTTGAGCGCCGGGGAGGGATGATGTGTGATTGTTGCGCGCTGCTAGCAGGCAGGCAGAGTGAGCGGGTGTGGCGGACGGACGGGAAGTGGTGGTTTTTGTTTTTGGGTTGCGGGGCGAGAGGCAGGCGACCGACAAAGTTTGCTCGCGACGGAGAGATGTTAGTGGCCCTGAAAAGGGCCGTTTTTGTTTGTGCGGTGCGGTGCCGCGGCGCGGTTTAGGCGCGCTCGCCGCGGATGCGGCGCGCGAGCTGGATGTCCTTGGGCATGATGGTGACGCGCTTGGCGTGGATTGCGCACAGGTTGGTGTCTTCGAAGAGGCCGACGAGGTAGGCCTCGCTGGCCTCCTGCAGGGCCATGACTGCGGAGCTCTGGAAGCGCAGGTCGGTCTTGAAGTCCTGGGCGATCTCGCGCACTAGGCGCTGGAATGGCAGCTTGCGGATGAGCAGCTCTGTGCTCTTCTGGTAGCGCCTGATTTCTCGCAGGGCGACGGTGCCCGGCCTGTAGCGGTGGGGCTTCTTGACGCCTCCGGTGGCGGGCGCGCTCTTCCTCGCCGCCTTGGTGGCGAGCTGTTTGCGCGGCGCCTTTCCGCCGGTGGACTTGCGGGCCGTTTGCTTTGTGCGGGCCATGGCGGTAGCGGTAGCGGAGCGGCGTGCGTGGAGGTTAGGTGTGGCGCGGCGTCCGGTGCTGCCTTGACAACGGGCCCGCGCGCCTCCGTGCTGCGCTTATATGCCCTCGGTTGCGCGTGGTGGGGGGAGGGCGGGCCAGAGTCTATATAGGGGGGCGGCGGGCGCGCTGGGCGCAGACCGTAGCCGACTCGCCAGCCGCTGCAGCCGCTGTTTGTGCACGTTTTGCTTTGCCCGAGGAAGGAAGGATGACAGGCCGCGGCAAGGGAGGAAAGGGGCTCGGCAAGGGTGGCGCCAAGCGGCACCGCAAGGTGTTGCGCGACAACATCCAGGGCATCACGAAGCCCGCCATCCGCCGCCTGGCTCGCAGGGGCGGCGTGAAGCGCATCTCTGGTCTGATCTACGAGGAGACCCGCGGGGTGCTGAAGGTGTTCCTGGAGAACGTGATCCGCGACGCGGTGACGTACACTGAGCACGCCAAGCGCAAGACTGTGACGGCCATGGACGTGGTGTACGCCCTGAAGAGGCAGGGGCGCACCCTGTACGGTTTCGGCGGTTAGGCTGCGTCGCAGCGGGCGCTGGCCTTCCCGCGGCCGTGCTTGTGGGTGGGAGAGACTAGAAAACGGCCCTTTTCAGGGCCACCACACTGTTCGGAAGTTGAAAAGTGCGAAAGAGTCTGTGTTGTTGCTGCGTGTGTGCGCTGTGTTGTTTGTTTGTTTCTTTCTTTCTTTCCGTTTGAGCGACGTGATGTGACTGGGAGGGGAGAAGGAAAGGAAACGTGTCATGTGGCTGGCTGTGTGTGGAGCTGCTTCGTTTGTGTGTCTTTGTATCGATCGCGACGGAGATGGCGGGCTGTGTGTTGTTGTGCGAGAGGCGGTGATTATTTGCTTGCGTGGTTTGGCTCTGTGTGTTTGTTTGCGGCGGCGTTGGGGTTTCCGAGGCAAGGCGTGTGGGCATAGGCGGCCGGATCAGCTGTTTCGTTCGTGTCGACGGCCGTTGCGCGCGGGAGTGGAGGGCGGTGTGTCGACACGCCTCCCTTTAACAATGGTCATTATTGCTGCCGTTGTCGGTTTGGAAGGCGACTGCGACCGTGCAAAATGTGTGTGTGTGTGTGTGTGTGTGTTGGGCCACACGGGCTGTGTGGGCGACAAGATGGCGGACGTGCGCCGGCGGCGGCTGTGCTGTGACAGTGCAAAGTTAAAACAAAACAAGGTGCGGCGAGGACGACTGCAATTTTGCTTTGGACGTAGGTTTGTGTGGTGGCCCTGAAAAGGGCCGATTGTTGTGGGCCGAGCCGGCAAAGCGCGTTGCGTGCAGGGGAGCACGCGGCGCTGCGATTGCCTGGCCTCCTTTAGGCCTTCTTCTCGGTCTTCTTTGGCAGCAGGACGGCCTGGATGTTGGGCAGGACACCACCCTGTGCGATGGTGACGCCCGACAGGAGCTTGTTGAGCTCCTCGTCGTTGCGGATGGCAAGCTGCAGGTGGCGCGGGATGATGCGCGTCTTCTTGTTGTCGCGGGCCGCGTTTCCGGCCAGCTCGAGCACCTCAGCCGCGAGGTACTCCATGACGGCGGCGAGGTAGACGGGCGCCCCGGCGCCGACGCGCTCTGCGTAGTTTCCCTTGCGCAGGAGGCGGTGGATTCTGCCGACCGGGAACTGGAGCCCAGCCCTGCTTGAGCGGGACTTTGACTTGCCCTTGACTTTGCCTCCCTTTCCGCGTCCGGACATGGCGATGGGCTAGCGACGGTGCACACGAAACGGAAACGAAAACGACCGGTGCGAGCGGCAGCGAGTCGAGCAGCGGAGTGCGTGCCGGCGCACTGCACTGCACTGCACTGCAATTCACTGGTTTCATCTACCAGGAGGAGGGACAGGCTAAGCAGCGAAGCTGCTGTTCCTGTTTGGACCTCTAGAGCTGTTGTGTGGCCTCACTGTTGGTTTGGCCTATGTGAGCGCCCGCGTGAGGGCAGACGCTGCTTTAAATGCGTCATAGCTGCTGCGGGAGAAGCTACTCCCGCAGCAGATCAGGCCAGCGCGTGGTTGGCCTGCGGTGGACTTGGTGTCCCAGTCCACGTATAAGATGACTGCCAGAGTGTCCTGCAGAGGCATAGAACACCCTGGCGGACTGCCTGATGCGATCCCGTAGCAACGGGACGCCAGCTTCCTCATGAAGCAGTCTCGTGGGGTACCGAGGCGGCTTGTGAAGTGCGAGTCGCAGCGCCCGATTTTGGACACGCTGGAGCATCGCAACGTGCGATGGAGCAGCATTCCCCCACACCACGGCGGCGTACTCGAGTACCGGCCGGACGAGGGCCAAGTACACGGTCAGGCCGTGCCGAGGGGGGAGAGTGGACGAGGGGTTCAGCAGCGGGTAGAGCGCCCGGAGACGCCCAATCGCCCGCCCCCTGATGTCGCGGATGTGCGGTAGCCAGGTGAGATGCCGGTCCAGCCGCACACCGAGGTATTGGCCTGTTGGTGACCACGGGATGGGGCCTCCCGAGATCGAGACAGGCGGCAGGGCAGGAGGCAGTCGTCTCCGAGTGAAGACGACCGCCTGGCTCTTGGCGGCGTTGAATTTGAGACGCCACTTGGTGGACCACGCCCCCAGGACGTCGCACGCAAGTTGGAGTCGGCGGCACATCGCGACCACGTTCATGCTGCGGGTGAACAGCGCAGTGTCGTCGGCGTAAAGAGCCAACTCCACGCGTGCCACCCGCGGTGCGTCGGCGGTGTACAAGGTGTACAGCAGGGGGCCGAGAACCGACCCCTGCGGTACCCCTGCACGAATCGGCCGGTCGGTGGATGTGCCGCCGGCGGCCCTGACGTGGAAGGTGCGGCCCTCTAGGTAGGACCGCAGTAGAAGTGCGTGCGACGTCGGGACCCCATGTACAAGGAGCTTGTACACGAGGCCCTCGTGCCACACGCTGTCGAACGCCTTGGAGACGTCTAGGAGTACCGCCCCAAGGTACTCCCGCGTCTCCAGCGCCCTCATCGCCTGTTCCACCAGGCGTAGGAGCTGGTGCGTGGTCGAGTGGCCCCGCCGGAATCCGAACTGCTCAGCTGGAAGGAGCCCTTCAGCGGTGACGTGGCGCCACAGCCGCTCCACGTACAATCTCTCAAAAATCTTGGAGAGAGACGGGAGCAGGCTGATCGGCCGGTAATGCTCCACCTGGCGCGGATCCTTGCCGGCCTTTGGGATAGCCACCACTTCCGCGTGTTTCCACGCGGAAGGGTAGATCCCGGAGCTGAGGACACAGTTAAAAGTGTCCGCTAGTGGCTGATAGAGTGCCGGCGGCAATAGCCGCAGGAGGTGGTTTGTGACTCCATCAGAGCCACCTGCCTTCTTCGGGTTGAGGCGGCGGAGCTGGAGTCCAACCTCTTCAGCTGTGACGGGCGTGATCATATCATCAGCGGCCCTGGCGGCGAGGAAAACTGGTAGGTGGTTTTCCACGAGTTGGACGTGTTCGGCGTCGAAAACATCCGCGACCGGTCGGAAGTTGTCGGCGAACACGTCTGCGAGTGCGTTGGCCTTGGCGTCCGGGGCGCAGACAACCTCGCCGCCGACATGGAGCGGAGGAACAGGCTGATGGCGGCGGAGGAAGCGCTTGGCGGTCCGCCAGGCACTCCCATCAGTCGTGTTCAGGGTGGCCACAAGGCCAGCCCAGTCACGGTTTCGGTGTTGGTCGATGGCGGCCCGGATTTCGCGCCGTGCCCGATTGAGGCGACGCTTGGTCTCAGGCTGCCTAGTGAGTTGCCACTCGCGAAAGAGGCGGTTTTTGGCCGTTATAGCCTCCAGTATGTGCGGAGGAAGCTGCCGAGACATCTCTCGGGGCCGCCGCGGCTGTCGGGGAGATGCAGCGGCAGCAGCGCTAAGGGTGTGCCGCGTAAAAAAGGCCAGCGCAGCATCGGCCCCCTCCAGGGCAGGATCTGGGGCATCTTCAAAGCGGCCGAGCAGTTCGGCTTGGAATCTGGCTTCGTCAATTCCGCGGAAGGTGCGGCGAGCAGGCGGCAGGGAGGCGCCGACAACGTCCATATCGTAGACCACCGGAAGGTGGTCAGATGACAGGGCGCAGCGGACAGTAGCCGACGTAAAGTGCCCGACGCCTTTCAGGACTGCGACGTCGAGCACGTCGGGCTGGCCTCTGTTGGGAAAGAATGTATGGTCAAATGGACCCAGAACTAGAGCGCCGTGGCGTTGAGTGACGCGGAGAAGGCGTCGCCCGCTGACGTTGGTGACTCGAGAATTCCATTGCGGGCTCTTGGCATTTAAGTCACCCGCAATGAAAAGTTTCCCACGCAGCGTTAGGAGGGCATCAAGGTCGGCCTCCAGGAGATGGCCCCTTGGTGGCCTGTAGACAGCGATGAAGGTAATGACACCAGCTGTGGTGGTGACAGCCACCCCAGTGGCCTCCACCGCAGCTAGAGGCGGCAGCAGGACAGCATGGTGCTTCAGTGAGTTTTTCACATATATGGCAGTGCCTCCACCATGGGTGGGCCGGTCGGTGCGGTAGCAGCGATAGTTCGCCACACCGACGGCCACGCCAGGTTTAAGGAACGTCTCACAGACGAGGCAGATGTCTATCGCCTCATCTCGGAGGAATTGACGGAATTCCCCTTGTTGGGGAACTAAGCCGCGTGCGTTAAAGCCGCACACGGTGAGCCCATGTATATGCTCATTTTCCATGGCGGTCCGCAGGAACAACGCCGGCCTGGAGGGCGGACGTGACGGCAGTGACTAACACCGGCAGCTGCTCGAGCAGCTGGCTCAACGAACGCAAAAGCGTGCGGAGCTCAGCTGCATCAGGGGCCGTGGGGACCTCTGGGGCGGCCTCCAAGGCAGGAACAGCAGGCTGCGGTGGGACCGCAGGAGGTGATGTTTGCAGCGGCACAGCCCGAGGGGCAGACCGCTGTCGCGGGGCAGCAGTGGCCGGACGTTCCGCCGCAGGGGCGGTGCGCCGCGGCCGTCGGCGGCGCCGGCGGGGGGAAGCAGCCGGTGCGGAAGGCGCGGGTGCAGGGGGAGCAGCCACATCTGACGGGGCAGGCTGCTGCAGCGCAGCGCCATCAGAGGCAGCAGGCCGCTGAGTAGAGGGGGCGGACGCCCCCCCCTTGGCGGCATCAGCGAAGCTGGTGCCAGGCTGCACCTTGCGGGAAGGGGTAGCCCGGCCGCGATGCTGCTGGCGGCCACGTTGGAAGGCCGGACATCCCCGGTAGCTCGCAACGTGCGCGCCACTGCAGTTGCAGCACGTCGGTTTGTCCTCTCGCGGGAGTGGGCATTCCTTGCTCTGATGCTGGGCCCCGCACTTGACACAGCGGGGCGGCATCGAACAATAGCGCGACACATGGTCGAGCCGTTGGCAGGAGAAACACTGGGCCCTCCTGCCCTTGGCCCTCAGTGGCTCCACTGCGACATCGACCCGCCCAACCCGCTGCACCTGGAAAATCTTGCGATTTTCCAGGTTGTCAACAAGGACAACCAGGTACAGCGGCATTGGTCGGTGGGTGCGTGGGGAGTTCATGAGCCCCGTGTGTCGGATGCCGAAGCCCATGTCCTCCAATTCTTCGCGTAGATAATCCGCCCCAAACTGGAGGGGGAGGCGGCGGAACACCACCTTCAGCAGTTTGAGTGGCTCCGATGGGTGCGTGTAGCAATGGAGGCCATCTTTGCAGATGACCTCCATGACTGCACGGTAGTCCTCAGCAGAAGTCGTGAGGAGCCGGTAGAGATTATTGCCAGCAGTCCTGACGCTGGCAGTTGGCGCCACCCTGGCGATCTTCTGCTCGAACAGCCGATAAGGGCCGTCCCATTGGACGACAATCGGCGGGGGGCGCGACGCAGCAGGCCGGCGTGGCACCCCGGCGTCGTCAGAGACATCATCAGGCGCGTCCTGAAAGGCGTTGGCGGTCGGCAGCGGCAGCGCAGGCTGTAGGACAGCCGCCCTTGCCGTGTGCCGCCTGGCAGGGGTAACAAAACCGTCCTCATCAGGGTGGCGCGCAGCAGCAGGCCCAGAGGAGGACCTCTGCTCCCTCGCGCACACCGTCGTCTCGACCGCCTGGGCCGCAGTGGCAGCGGCGGCGCGGGAGGCCTTAGTGGCCTTCTTCCGCGGCCGAGCAGTGTCGGAGGCTTGGGAGCGGCCGTCAGCCCGGCGCTTACGGAGCGCACGAGCATCGTCAGCGTCACGTCTGTCAGCGTCAGCAATGGCCTCCGCAAGATTTGCGTCTGGCAAGTCGTCGTCGTCGGTAATCATGGCGGCCTCTTGGGCTGGTTTTGCAACCGCCCGGACCGCGGTAGAGCCCTTCGCGCAGGGCGCGGCAGAAACTGGCGTGGCTACGGGTTCTTGATGTTGCAGGGCCGTAGGAGCAGCCACATGTGAACCGACCTCTCGCATGGTCGGCCCCTGTGGCGCACCCTGTGAGACCGCCGTCGCCAGAGACGCAGCCTGTGCGCCTGGCGAGGCCCCCACCGGCTCACCTGTCGCCTGTCGCCCCGTGCCCGGCAGTGCAGAAGCCTTCCATATCCTGCAGTACGCAAGCATGGCAGCTTCGTCGTCCTCACGACCGGGGTAGTCACCCCCATGTGCAAGCTTATGCATGCGCACTTCCATGCGCTCCTGGGAGCGAGAAACATCAACAAGAGAAGTCAAGTCATTGTCAAGTGGTCGGCGCCGGTTCGTCATAGGTGGGGGGCCGGATGGGGCCGCCGACGGGAGCAACTCAGTCGCCTGAGCTGACCCCGCCGGACAGCGATCCGCCACACCCTTCGCTCGATCGTCAAACACGTCCTCTCGCCTCGACATCTCAGCTCGGAGTGCGTCGCGTGCGTGCGTGCGTGCCGGCGCAGCCGGGGTGGGGGTGCTTTATGGGCTCGGGTGCGGCGGCCGGTTGCGCGCGCGCCCCATTGGTCGGCGGCCGCAACAGGGCGAGCTGGTAAAGGTGCGGCGGCGGCTGGCGGCGGGTGCCACTGTGTGGGGAGACGCTGACTAGAGCGGAGCGCTTGCTACTGGTGTTGCTGCTGCCGTACGTTGGTTCGAGATGCCGCCCAAGACTAGCGGGAAGGCCGCCAAGAAGGCTGGCAAGGCGCAGAAGAACATTTCGAAGGGCGACAAGAAGAAGAAGCGCAAGAGGAAGGAGAGCTATGCCATCTACATCTACAAGGTGCTGAAGCAGGTGCACCCTGACACGGGCATCTCGTCGAAGGCGATGAGCATCATGAACAGCTTCGTGAACGACATTTTCGAGCGCATTGCGGCCGAGGCTTCTCGCCTGGCGCACTACAACAAGCGCTCGACCATCACGTCCCGCGAGATCCAGACCGCTGTGCGGCTGTTGCTGCCTGGCGAGCTGGCCAAGCACGCCGTGAGCGAGGGCACGAAGGCGGTGACCAAGTACACGAGCTCCAAGTAAGGAGGTGGCTCTGGAATGGAAGGAAGGATGGAGAAGGCTCCTCCGTTGCGAGAGCGGCAAAACGGCCCTTTTCAGGGCCACCAACTTGCCTTTTGCGGGAAGGGCGGAATTGTTGTTGTTGTTTGTGTGGACGGCTGTGATGTATGTGTGCATTTTGATTGTGGGTGGGGGGGCGCGTCAAAGCGTGTTGCGCGGGGTACGGCCACGAGGTTGGTCGCCGTGGCGTGGAATGGTGGCACGCCTCGTTGGCGTGGTTTTTGACCCATTGGTGTTGTTGGGGTGTGTGTGTTACCCGTCTGCGAGGGGGGACAGTGCGATCGGCGACTTTTGTGTCACCGTAACGACGGCCGTTTGCGGGTTTGTTTTTTTTGCACATCATACATGGCGAGGGTGAAATGTGAAGTGTTTTTGTTTGGTTTTTTTTGCCGCCCACTATTCCCTTTGCTGTACGCCGAGTTTGACAATGGTGCGACGTAACTGCAGCGTGGAGGTGTGTGAGTGACGTTGAAATGAACGTGCCATTAAGACGCATTGTTGTTGTATTGTACTGTACGTGTACGGCGACACGCACGATGATGTACCATTCGACTCTGATGTTTGATAGCCGTGTCTGACTGATTGCGTACGACGCACGCACACCGATGTCGTCATTCAAGATGCACGCTAGACGACGACGGCGGCGGCGGCGGTCGTTTGTTTGGCGAATGTCTGTACACGTGTTTGTCTGTGTCCATCCGGTATGTATTTGTTTGTTTGAAAGTGTTTTGTGTGTCGGTGACGTGGTCCGATCCGTCGCCCCCTGAGTAACTGTCGATCGGCGCGATAGACCGGCGTCACGCAACTGAACCCGAAGTCTTGGGCACACCCGTCATACTGTTGTACACCGTCGCGCTGAGAACGGTAACGAAAGGTTGACTTTGATCGGTCGGAATGTCTGGGCAGAACGTGAGGAATGAGGCAAGAGTGCAAGGAGGGGGGGCAAAAGAGAGAGGAAGGGAAAAAGGGGAGAAACGCATTCGTAGAGCAACGGAACGTTCCCGTGTCGGAGGCGTATTGGAGCCGCACTGAAATGCGTTTAACGGCGGCGCGGCTGCAAGTGTCTGCCGTGGTGAACGTTACCTTTGACGGCTGCATTGGGCTTTGCCTTTGCTTTTGCTTTCGCTTTCGCTTTCGCGTTCGCTTTCGCTTTCCCGGATGTACGTAACGTTTGTTGATATGGTTCTGAGGAAGAGTGTATGACAGTGCCGTGCCGTCCATGTTCGTGTGCCCTCCCATTGTGTGTATGCTATTGTCTGTGTACTTGAATGATGTATGTAGGTGTTAGTGGACATGTTTTACCAGTGGGGGGAAATGGATCGTCGATAGTTGCCGTCACTCTGTCACGGTCGAGATGACGCACCCTCCGTACAGAAAGGTGTCGAGAAAGTGAGTGTGTGTGTGTGTGTGTGTGTGTGTGTGTGTGTGTGCGTGCGTCCGTGAATTGGCAGTGTTTGGAGGTGGGCGTGCCCTGGATGTGGCTGTTCGTTAGGCGGTAGTGTTGTGTGGACAGGGGAGGGGCATGCGTAACGCTGCTGGCATGGCATTTCGGGAGATGGGAGGGGGCAAACGAGGAAACGAGGAGCGGCGGCCAAAGACGGGACGGGGAGGGGCGCGGGGTGTGGGTGGCTTGCGCCTGTGCTCGGCGTTGTGGTTTGTGCAAAAGAGGAGGAGAAAAACAATGTGAGTTGCCAGGGAGGGGAGCGGTGTTGTGTTGTGGTTGTCGTGGTGTAGCCGCAGACGCGGCTGTCAGTGAACGTGGCGAGACGGACGGATGCGCGGAGGGGCGGGGGCGGCGCATTTCGCCGGTGCCGTGCCGTGCCGTGCCGTGCCATGCCGTGCCATGCCTGAAAGCCGCGTGGTCGCTGTGTTGTTGGTGGCGTGGGGGCGAGGAGAGTACCG
The DNA here is from genome assembly GCF_021461395.2 of Schistocerca americana. NCBI lineage: Eukaryota > Metazoa > Arthropoda > Insecta > Orthoptera > Acrididae > Schistocerca > Schistocerca americana. The sequence goes on along the minus strand of NW_025725122.1, from coordinate 31,477 downwards.
TACGGGTGTGCTTGTGCGCCGGAAATGGCACACTGCGCCCGCCCGTCTTGGAGGCTGATGGCTGTGGTGTGGAAATGGGGCGCGGTGATGTTGAAGCAGTTGAAGAACAGAAAAGAAACCAAGAAAACGGAAGGCGTGATGCGGCGGTGGTGGTGAGAGCGGGAAAAACAAAACAAAAAAAAAGAAGGAAAAACAACAAGAAACAAAAAAGAAAACAAAAAGTCTATCAATATTAAAATGTAAATGGAAATGGAAATGGACCCAGGCATAACCTCCCTGCACAAATAGCAGAGAGTCCGATGATAATAAAAATGTGCCAGAATGTTAACGTCCCTACAAAACAAACCCAACGATAATATTAATGAAAGAGTGAACCGTATGTAACATTGCAACAGACATAATGAAACCTGATAAATTGTATAAGGGCAGCAGCGTTGACCTTTGGCCCTGTATTCAGAATAAAAAGAGCCAAAGATCGTTACCCCAATGAAAAAGACACTGAAACACGTATGTAACATAGTAGCGATGGCGAGACATTGTAGCATCTGTGACCAGAGAGTTTGCGCTGGACTGCGCGAGTGTTGCGAGCGGTTCTCAGTCAGTCAGTCAGTCAGTCAGTAGTCGTCGCGTGCAGTACGCTAATAGTCGTCATGCAGAGCGGTCGGTCAGTAGTAGCAGCCGAGTGCGGTTGTTGTGATGTAGGCGGTCGGCAACACTGGTCAAGATGGTGAATAAGGTATACTGTTAATTAATATAATCATTAGATAATGAAAAATTGTATTTATTGTAATTATTCTCCAACAAGTTCCCCAATAATAATTTTTATTTCAAAAGCATTTTTCAAACATTTAATTTTTTATTGAACTAAAGAGTTCGTTGCACTTCACATTTCATTCCACTTCTTTGAAGAAAAATGTCACTAAAATCACAAAAAAAAAGAGAGAATATTATTATTTGCAATGCAGTTCCTCCAAGCGCTGCGCAACAACCAGAGCAGAAATGTGACATCCATTTATTCGGAGGTAAGACTTTAATTCTGATTGTTTTGCACAGGGCCAAAGACCGATATTTCGGTTTAATTGAAGTTTCTTGTCACTGAACGGACTTTTTTAAATGTTGTGTGAAGACTTTATATTTGAGTCAGATTGCGAATTTCACATTTTTGTTGCCATTTTCAATACCTCTCATTGTGGGCGAGGTTACAATTAGCGCAATGTCCATTAGCATCCGTAAATAACATTGTCCATTATTTTAAATTTTGCTGGGAGGTTACAACACACACACAAAAGAAAAAAAAACAAAAAAAAAATTGCATTTATATCCGCTCCTCAATTGTAGATACCCCTTACACAGCTGTGTGCAATGAATGAGTGCTGGCTGGTAATTAATTGCACTCCTTGGAGGGAAATGCCATAGGACGTAGTCTTTAAAAAGTGAATGTTTTTCGTTAAGAGACAAAAGTTACTTTAGAAAAACAGTAATAGTGGGGCTTTTGTTGTTGAACAAAATAAGTACAATGAACATACGTTATCAGATTTGCGCAATGCAGCGTCACACCACCTTTTTGATTATAACACAATATACTATACATCGTCCCGAACCGTGACCAGAGTCGCGAGACGAGCAGAGCACGCCGCCGACGCCCGCTCAGTACAACCGTCCACCCGCTACTACTGTCGACCGACTACTACCTCTCCCGACTCGCGCTACAATATATATAACAACTGTTCCTGGCGACCCGGTGCGTGCCACTACTGTCGTCTGGCGCGGTCCAAGCGCCGACTAGCAGCGATAAAGAACTCTCTGGTCAGACAGAGATGCTGTCATGCCTCGCCATCGCTCTGGTAATGAATACATACGTGTTGCAGCGTGCGTACCACCGGAACACGCAGTGGCGGAGCCAAAGACTGTGTTGTCGAGGTCGAGTGCGAGTGGGAAGAGAGGCAGCGTCGGCACGGAGATGCAAGCGAGCGCGAGACGCACGGGGGCTGCGGCGTGGCGCGTTTGCGGTCGGCGCCTTTGGTGGCAACGGCCGGGACAAGCAGCGGTGTATGGTGTGGTGCGGGGCGGACAGGGGCGGCGGTGGACGGGGAGGAGGCGGCGCGACGACGGCATGGGGGCGAAAACGGGACGGGGGACGGGGGACGGCGGATGTTGAGAGGCGTCACGCGCGGACAGGACACAGACACAGAGACACACAGATTGGAAAGGGAGGGTGCGCGGTAGTAGTTGGGAATGTGCGTACCGTGCGGGATGGGAGTGGGCGAGGAACACGGTCGTGGCCCCTGTTTTGGGTGCGTGTGATGACGTCGGTGTGTTGTGGGAAGGGAAGGTGCTGTGGCGGCGGCGCGTAATGGGCGTAGGCCGAAAAGAGAAAGGAACGTGGGCAGTGTGTTGGCAAGCGTCGGTTCGACTGCGACGTTGATGGGCAGGGCAGGGCAAGGTTAATGGTGGTAGGAGTAGGCGTGTGGGCGCAAAAAATCTGCCGCTGCAGGCGGTGCCGTAACCGCCATGGCGGGAAGGAGAGAGGGCCAAAGAAAGAAAGAAAGAAGAAAAAAAAAAAAAAAAAAAAAAGGAGGGGGGGGGGGGGGGCGAAAGTGGAGAGGCGGTGGTGTGAGAAGGGCGGGGGCGGAAGGAAGGCAGGAAGGACAAGAGGCGAGGCGACGGCTTGCTTTGTGTATCGGTCGGTCTCTGGCTATGCTTCGTTTTCTGCAGCAGGGTCGGTGCGCGGCGTGGCTCGCGGCAGTGGGAACGCCTGGTGGCTGGACGGCCAGCAATGCGGTTGGATGGGCGGCCACAGCACCGCACCTGTGCCCGAGGAGGAGACGCTGGCGGCGGGCCCTGAGGTGAGGCCGGCTCGGCTGGGGCTGTGGATGTGTAGGTGTGGCGCCGCTGCTGCAACAACGAGTAAAACGCGAGAAGAAGGGATGGCGGTAGAGAGGAAAAAAAAAAATATAAAAGGTCGTGTTGTGTTGATGCGCAGGCAGACGCGTACAGAGAGACGAGCCCGGTCTGCAGCAGGGTGTGGCCGTGCCGAGTGCAGAGCAGCGGCGGCTCGGTTCGGTTCGGTTCGGCCCGGCCCGGCGGGCCGCGCTGTTGTCCCGGACGTGAGCGCCCCCTGGCGGGTGGCCGGAGGCGGCGCGGCGTGTTGGACGTGTGGCTGGTGGCAGTGCACAATTTGCGAGTGGCTGGCGGTGTGGTGTGGCGGTTGGCGCGTCGGGCGGCGGAGAGGTATGTGTTGCGGGCGCCCTTTGCTGCGCTGCGTCGTTGCGTGTGCCGTACAGGGCGGGCGCTTGTCGACTGTGTGGCGAATTGGCGTGAAACGGCTGCCGAGAGGTGTGTGGTAGCGAGCCGGTCGGTGGTGTCAGTGCGAAGGGGAATGTGCGTGCGTTTGGCGGTTTCGGTGTGCTTTTTGCGGCGTGAGAGTGGGAATTAGTGGGGCCGGCTGTTGTGTTGGTTCCTTGTGTCTTGTGTCGCGTAGCGTGATGGCAACGTGGAAGGACGCCGGTTTCGTTTCGAGCCTTGCGTGTGGTTGTCGACGTTGACTGGTTGGCGTGTGCCGATGCACGTGCATGTGTGGGTCGCGAGTGCGTTTTTGGCTGGCTGTGTGTGTGTGTGTGTGTGTGTTTTGGGGGGGGGGAAGGGGGAGGCGGTGGTGAAAGTGCAGTCGTTGCCACGGGCGTCGTCGGGTGGGGCTGGCTGGGGCTGTGCGTCGTGGCGGAAAGGTGGTAGGTTGCGGGAAGCGAGCCCGTCGTTGACGGTGTCGCGTGAGTTGTGAATCGAGTGGGGCGCGGGGCGCGGGACAGGAGCAGCGTGCCGCTGCGTCGTGGTCGTCAGCAGAGGCTGTGCGTGTGCTTGTCCTTTTTGTGGGCGGTTCGTGCGAGGCGTTTTTGTTTTGTGTTGCCCTAGTTGTTAGTTTATTTTGTTTGTGTTTGTTATTTTGAGACGACGACTGGTTGGTGGCGTGCGCGCGAAGTGGCGGTGTGCGCTTCCCGTGTCGTTTGTGTTGTTTGGTTTTTTTGTTTTTGTGTGTTTTTTTTTGCACTGGGCCCCGGTGGGTGGGTGCGTGTGTGTCGATTGCCGGCTGGCGAAAGGTGCGCCATCGGCGGGGTGGGTCGCCGGCACAAGTAGAGGCGGCGGCGTTGTTGCTGTTGTTGTGTGGTGTTTGTTTTGTTCGGCTGTGTCGGCGAGCTGTGTTGCGGTGCGTGTGAATGGTGGTGCAAAAGTGCTGGCGTTGGGGCTGCGACTGCGACGGCGGCGAGCCGCGGGCGCGCCATTGATAGTGATGTTGTGAACAGCGGCTGTGTACGGTAGTGGTGTTGTTGTAGCACGACGTGCATCCGGGCCGGCGCGGAAAGCGCAGTTGCGGGCGGTTGCCCTTCGGTGCCAGCCCATGTCGCGTGAGCGGCGGGTTGCTCTGGTGTCGACACGTGGTGCTCTGGGTTGTTGTGTGGTGCCCTTTGGCCGGTGGGGGTGGTTCGCGTGTGTCTCGTTCGCGCTCGGTGTCTGGTCGTGGTCGTGCTGCTCCCCCGTCTGTCGGCGGTTTCCGACGTCGTCTGTACGTTTTTGTTCGTTTGCGGCGTGCCTGCCGACGTCGTCCCGTCGCGACCTTTCAACCGAAAGTGTGGCGCCCGAAGGTGAACGAACGTAACCCTGACCTCGGCGCTTTACGCTGAGCCGAGCGAACCGAACCTAACCTGTGGTGTGGCGAGGTGAGCTCAGCCTGTGAGCCCCTAACGTCTACGTAAGGTAAGCTGTCCGGCTCACGCCTCACGTTTGAACGCTTTTTTAACCTACGTTTGACGCTTCTTAACCTAGCACTGACCCCTTAACCTAACGTGTAACCTAACCTAACCTAACCTAACCTAACCTCTGACGCCTGACGTGTTTGAATGCTTAACCTAAGTTTGACGCTTAACCTAACCCAAGTCCCCTTAACCTAACCCACGTCCACCTAACCTAACCTAACCTAACGTAGACGTGTAAACGTAATGTGTAACGCGTAACGTGTAAGGTCGGCTGTCGTGTGTGCTTGACGGCAGATTGGGTTGGTCTGTAGATTCGGATTGCGGTTTGCCTCGGTCGAGGGGTTGGGTCGGAAGCGGCGAGGGGCGGCGGCGCCTGTTGCGCAGGCGGCGTCCGTTTGCGGCGGGCAATTGTTGAGAAACGGCTGTGAATGTTGGCGGGCGAGAGGAGGAGGACGGCGCGCGATGTGGCCCGACGGCTGCGGGCCGATCGGGAAACGGCGGGAGGGCGACGGAAGGCGATGGGGCGGCGGAGGCGCGTTTGCACGGCCGTCATCGCCGCACGCCTCGGCTTGTGTGGCTGTGGCGCCGGCCGCGCTGGCCGGGCTGCCGCGGCGACGGTGTGGGAGTTTTGCCGAAGGTTTGGCCATTGTGGCGGGTCGTCGGCTGGGGCTGTGGGGGCGGCATTTGGGCGGGGGCGGCGATTCTCGGCGGGCCGACCCAGGCTGTAGCGCGCGGTAGCTGCAGTTTGGCCGTGGTTTGCGGCGCTGCCGTGGCGACTGGTTGGCGACTGTGGTGTGGCTGTGTGTAGCCCCATCCTCGGTGGTTTGAAAGGCGCGGGCGGTTGTGGCGCAGGTTTGGGGCTGCTCCGCACAGGCTGTCGGACGTTGGGCGGTAGCAAGCGCGGGAGGCGCGGCGCGGCGGCGCGCAGAGTGGCGGCCGCTCTCTCGGCCGTCCGCGCCCGCCCGCGACACTGGCTGGGCCTTGTGATTCTCTGCTCTGCTGCTGTGCTGTGCTTGCGTGCCTGCCGTCCCGCTCGCTCTCGCTGTGTGTTACGCGCGTCGTCGAAATGGCAGATCAGGCGGCTACGAACGAGACTGCTGCGGCACCCGCCGCCACCGGCACTACGAAGAAGGCCAAGTCTGCGTCGTCTGCGAAGAAGCCGCGCGCCAAGCCTGCGCACCCGCGCACCTCTGAGATGGTGACGGCCGCCATCAAGAGTCTGAAGGAGCGCGGCGGGTCGTCGCTGCAGGCGATCAAGAAGTACATAGCCGCGCACTACAAGCTGGACGCGGAGAAGCTGGCGCCGTTTATCAAGAAGTACCTCAAGTCGGCCGTCGTGGCGGGCGAGCTGGTGCAGACGAAGGGGAAGGGCGCGTCCGGCTCGTTCAAGCTTGCCGGCGCCGGCGGCGGGGGGGCGGCCGAGGGCGGCAAGGCTCGTGCTGGCGGTGCCAAGAAGAAGCGCGCCGCTCCGGCCAGCAAGGAGAAGAAGGGCGCCCGTGCGGCCGGCGCAAAGAAGGCTGGTGGCGTGAAGGCGGCGACCGGTCGGAAGGCGGGCGCCGCCAAGAAGGCGTCTGCGGCGTCGGCCGCTCCCGCGGGTGCGAAGAAGGCGGCTGCGGCCAAGCCGGCCAAGGCCAAGTCGCCGTCGAAGGCGAAGAAGGCCGCCAAGGTTCCGACGAAGAAGCCGAAGGCGCCGCGCCCGAAGAAGGCGACGACGCCGTCTAAGGCGAAGGCTTCGCCCAAGAAGAAGAAGTAGAGTAGAGGAGAAAGAGATGGGGGAAAGGAAGGGTTTGGCGCTTGACTCCGTCGTCCCCACCCCCCGTCGTCGTCTAGTGGCGCGCAAGAGACGCGCGGCCCAAAAAAAACGGCCCTTCTCAGGGCCATCAAAGCACGTCGGGGAAGGTTTTGATTGTCGTGTTGCGTTTGGTGTGGGTGTCTGTCTGTATGCCCGTGGGGATGCTGTTTGCGTGCCGTGGTGGTTGGATTGCGGGGGTCGGTGGCGGGTGTGGGCGGCGGTAGCGGTAAGCGGTGTTGTTGTTGTTGTTGTTGTTGTTGTTGTCGTGGTTGATTGTCGCCGTGTTTGTGGCGGCGGCCGACGGTTGGTTTTCTGTCACGTTGTTTAGTTTGAATACGTTGGTTGGCTTGCCTGCGTTCGTTCTTCTCGGATGTCTGTCTTGTCGAGTCGTGTCTGGTCTTTGTTTTGTTCCTTTGTGTGTGTGTGTGTGTTATGTTTTGCAACGGGGGGCACGTTGAGATGCGGAAGGAGTCGGCGGGGATTTCGGTGGCGTGTAGAGCGAGCGAGCGCGTCGGAGTGGAGTGCGGGTTTTTTTTGTTTTCGAAACGAAAGCGGCGGCCGGCCAGCCACCCGTGCGGTGTGACGTCGGCCGTTGGGTATTGTGCGCTTTGAGCGCCGGGGAGGGATGATGTGTGATTGTTGCGCGCTGCTAGCAGGCAGGCAGAGTGAGCGGGTGTGGCGGACGGACGGGAAGTGGTGGTTTTTGTTTTTGGGTTGCGGGGCGAGAGGCAGGCGACCGACAAAGTTTGCTCGCGACGGAGAGATGTTAGTGGCCCTGAAAAGGGCCGTTTTTGTTTGTGCGGTGCGGTGCCGCGGCGCGGTTTAGGCGCGCTCGCCGCGGATGCGGCGCGCGAGCTGGATGTCCTTGGGCATGATGGTGACGCGCTTGGCGTGGATTGCGCACAGGTTGGTGTCTTCGAAGAGGCCGACGAGGTAGGCCTCGCTGGCCTCCTGCAGGGCCATGACTGCGGAGCTCTGGAAGCGCAGGTCGGTCTTGAAGTCCTGGGCGATCTCGCGCACTAGGCGCTGGAATGGCAGCTTGCGGATGAGCAGCTCTGTGCTCTTCTGGTAGCGCCTGATTTCTCGCAGGGCGACGGTGCCCGGCCTGTAGCGGTGGGGCTTCTTGACGCCTCCGGTGGCGGGCGCGCTCTTCCTCGCCGCCTTGGTGGCGAGCTGTTTGCGCGGCGCCTTTCCGCCGGTGGACTTGCGGGCCGTTTGCTTTGTGCGGGCCATGGCGGTAGCGGTAGCGGAGCGGCGTGCGTGGAGGTTAGGTGTGGCGCGGCGTCCGGTGCTGCCTTGACAACGGGCCCGCGCGCCTCCGTGCTGCGCTTATATGCCCTCGGTTGCGCGTGGTGGGGGGAGGGCGGGCCAGAGTCTATATAGGGGGGCGGCGGGCGCGCTGGGCGCAGACCGTAGCCGACTCGCCAGCCGCTGCAGCCGCTGTTTGTGCACGTTTTGCTTTGCCCGAGGAAGGAAGGATGACAGGCCGCGGCAAGGGAGGAAAGGGGCTCGGCAAGGGTGGCGCCAAGCGGCACCGCAAGGTGTTGCGCGACAACATCCAGGGCATCACGAAGCCCGCCATCCGCCGCCTGGCTCGCAGGGGCGGCGTGAAGCGCATCTCTGGTCTGATCTACGAGGAGACCCGCGGGGTGCTGAAGGTGTTCCTGGAGAACGTGATCCGCGACGCGGTGACGTACACTGAGCACGCCAAGCGCAAGACTGTGACGGCCATGGACGTGGTGTACGCCCTGAAGAGGCAGGGGCGCACCCTGTACGGTTTCGGCGGTTAGGCTGCGTCGCAGCGGGCGCTGGCCTTCCCGCGGCCGTGCTTGTGGGTGGGAGAGACTAGAAAACGGCCCTTTTCAGGGCCACCACACTGTTCGGAAGTTGAAAAGTGCGAAAGAGTCTGTGTTGTTGCTGCGTGTGTGCGCTGTGTTGTTTGTTTGTTTCTTTCTTTCTTTCCGTTTGAGCGACGTGATGTGACTGGGAGGGGAGAAGGAAAGGAAACGTGTCATGTGGCTGGCTGTGTGTGGAGCTGCTTCGTTTGTGTGTCTTTGTATCGATCGCGACGGAGATGGCGGGCTGTGTGTTGTTGTGCGAGAGGCGGTGATTATTTGCTTGCGTGGTTTGGCTCTGTGTGTTTGTTTGCGGCGGCGTTGGGGTTTCCGAGGCAAGGCGTGTGGGCATAGGCGGCCGGATCAGCTGTTTCGTTCGTGTCGACGGCCGTTGCGCGCGGGAGTGGAGGGCGGTGTGTCGACACGCCTCCCTTTAACAATGGTCATTATTGCTGCCGTTGTCGGTTTGGAAGGCGACTGCGACCGTGCAAAATGTGTGTGTGTGTGTGTGTGTGTGTTGGGCCACACGGGCTGTGTGGGCGACAAGATGGCGGACGTGCGCCGGCGGCGGCTGTGCTGTGACAGTGCAAAGTTAAAACAAAACAAGGTGCGGCGAGGACGACTGCAATTTTGCTTTGGACGTAGGTTTGTGTGGTGGCCCTGAAAAGGGCCGATTGTTGTGGGCCGAGCCGGCAAAGCGCGTTGCGTGCAGGGGAGCACGCGGCGCTGCGATTGCCTGGCCTCCTTTAGGCCTTCTTCTCGGTCTTCTTTGGCAGCAGGACGGCCTGGATGTTGGGCAGGACACCACCCTGTGCGATGGTGACGCCCGACAGGAGCTTGTTGAGCTCCTCGTCGTTGCGGATGGCAAGCTGCAGGTGGCGCGGGATGATGCGCGTCTTCTTGTTGTCGCGGGCCGCGTTTCCGGCCAGCTCGAGCACCTCAGCCGCGAGGTACTCCATGACGGCGGCGAGGTAGACGGGCGCCCCGGCGCCGACGCGCTCTGCGTAGTTTCCCTTGCGCAGGAGGCGGTGGATTCTGCCGACCGGGAACTGGAGCCCAGCCCTGCTTGAGCGGGACTTTGACTTGCCCTTGACTTTGCCTCCCTTTCCGCGTCCGGACATGGCGATGGGCTAGCGACGGTGCACACGAAACGGAAACGAAAACGACCGGTGCGAGCGGCAGCGAGTCGAGCAGCGGAGTGCGTGCCGGCGCAGCCGGGGTGGGGGTGCTTTATGGGCTCGGGTGCGGCGGCCGGTTGCGCGCGCGCCCCATTGGTCGGCGGCCGCAACAGGGCGAGCTGGTAAAGGTGCGGCGGCGGCTGGCGGCGGGTGCCACTGTGTGGGGAGACGCTGACTAGAGCGGAGCGCTTGCTACTGGTGTTGCTGCTGCCGTACGTTGGTTCGAGATGCCGCCCAAGACTAGCGGGAAGGCCGCCAAGAAGGCTGGCAAGGCGCAGAAGAACATTTCGAAGGGCGACAAGAAGAAGAAGCGCAAGAGGAAGGAGAGCTATGCCATCTACATCTACAAGGTGCTGAAGCAGGTGCACCCTGACACGGGCATCTCGTCGAAGGCGATGAGCATCATGAACAGCTTCGTGAACGACATTTTCGAGCGCATTGCGGCCGAGGCTTCTCGCCTGGCGCACTACAACAAGCGCTCGACCATCACGTCCCGCGAGATCCAGACCGCTGTGCGGCTGTTGCTGCCTGGCGAGCTGGCCAAGCACGCCGTGAGCGAGGGCACGAAGGCGGTGACCAAGTACACGAGCTCCAAGTAAGGAGGTGGCTCTGGAATGGAAGGAAGGATGGAGAAGGCTCCTCCGTTGCGAGAGCGGCAAAACGGCCCTTTTCAGGGCCACCAACTTGCCTTTTGCGGGAAGGGCGGAATTGTTGTTGTTGTTTGTGTGGACGGCTGTGATGTATGTGTGCATTTTGATTGTGGGTGGGGGGGCGCGTCAAAGCGTGTTGCGCGGGGTACGGCCACGAGGTTGGTCGCCGTGGCGTGGAATGGTGGCACGCCTCGTTGGCGTGGTTTTTGACCCATTGGTGTTGTTGGGGTGTGTGTGTTACCCGTCTGCGAGGGGGGACAGTGCGATCGGCGACTTTTGTGTCACCGTAACGACGGCCGTTTGCGGGTTTGTTTTTTTTGCACATCATACATGGCGAGGGTGAAATGTGAAGTGTTTTTGTTTGGTTTTTTTTGCCGCCCACTATTCCCTTTGCTGTACGCCGAGTTTGACAATGGTGCGACGTAACTGCAGCGTGGAGGTGTGTGAGTGACGTTGAAATGAACGTGCCATTAAGACGCATTGTTGTTGTATTGTACTGTACGTGTACGGCGACACGCACGATGATGTACCATTCGACTCTGATGTTTGATAGCCGTGTCTGACTGATTGCGTACGACGCACGCACACCGATGTCGTCATTCAAGATGCACGCTAGACGACGACGGCGGCGGCGGCGGTCGTTTGTTTGGCGAATGTCTGTACACGTGTTTGTCTGTGTCCATCCGGTATGTATTTGTTTGTTTGAAAGTGTTTTGTGTGTCGGTGACGTGGTCCGATCCGTCGCCCCCTGAGTAACTGTCGATCGGCGCGATAGACCGGCGTCACGCAACTGAACCCGAAGTCTTGGGCACACCCGTCATACTGTTGTACACCGTCGCGCTGAGAACGGTAACGAAAGGTTGACTTTGATCGGTCGGAATGTCTGGGCAGAACGTGAGGAATGAGGCAAGAGTGCAAGGAGGGGGGGCAAAAGAGAGAGGAAGGGAAAAAGGGGAGAAACGCATTCGTAGAGCAACGGAACGTTCCCGTGTCGGAGGCGTATTGGAGCCGCACTGAAATGCGTTTAACGGCGGCGCGGCTGCAAGTGTCTGCCGTGGTGAACGTTACCTTTGACGGCTGCATTGGGCTTTGCCTTTGCTTTTGCTTTCGCTTTCGCTTTCGCGTTCGCTTTCGCTTTCCCGGATGTACGTAACGTTTGTTGATATGGTTCTGAGGAAGAGTGTATGACAGTGCCGTGCCGTCCATGTTCGTGTGCCCTCCCATTGTGTGTATGCTATTGTCTGTGTACTTGAATGATGTATGTAGGTGTTAGTGGACATGTTTTACCAGTGGGGGGAAATGGATCGTCGATAGTTGCCGTCACTCTGTCACGGTCGAGATGACGCACCCTCCGTACAGAAAGGTGTCGAGAAAGTGAGTGTGTGTGTGTGTGTGTGTGTGTGTGTGTGTGTGTGCGTGCGTCCGTGAATTGGCAGTGTTTGGAGGTGGGCGTGCCCTGGATGTGGCTGTTCGTTAGGCGGTAGTGTTGTGTGGACAGGGGAGGGGCATGCGTAACGCTGCTGGCATGGCATTTCGGGAGATGGGAGGGGGCAAACGAGGAAACGAGGAGCGGCGGCCAAAGACGGGACGGGGAGGGGCGCGGGGTGTGGGTGGCTTGCGCCTGTGCTCGGCGTTGTGGTTTGTGCAAAAGAGGAGGAGAAAAACAATGTGAGTTGCCAGGGAGGGGAGCGGTGTTGTGTTGTGGTTGTCGTGGTGTAGCCGCAGACGCGGCTGTCAGTGAACGTGGCGAGACGGACGGATGCGCGGAGGGGCGGGGGCGGCGCATTTCGCCGGTGCCGTGCCGTGCCGTGCCGTGCCATGCCGTGCCATGCCTGAAAGCCGCGTGGTCGCTGTGTTGTTGGTGGCGTGGGGGCGAGGAGAGTACCGTACGGGTGTGCTTGTGCGCCGGAAATGGCACACTGCGCCCGCCCGTCTTGGAGGCTGATGGCTGTGGTGTGGAAATGGGGCGCGGTGATGTTGAAGCAGTTGAAGAACAGAAAAGAAACCAAGAAAACGGAAGGCGTGATGCGGCGGTGGTGGTGAGAGCGGGAAAAACAAAACAAAAAAAAAGAAGGAAAAACAACAAGAAACAAAAAAGAAAACAAAAAGTCTATCAATATTAAAATGTAAATGGAAATGGAAATGGACCCAGGCATAACCTCCCTGCACAAATAGCAGAGAGTCCGATGATAATAAAAATGTGCCAGAATGTTAACGTCCCTACAAAACAAACCCAACGATAATATTAATGAAAGAGTGAACCGTATGTAACATTGCAACAGACATAATGAAACCTGATAAATTGTATAAGGGCAGCAGCGTTGACCTTTGGCCCTGTATTCAGAATAAAAAGAGCCAAAGATCGTTACCCCAATGAAAAAGACACTGAAACACGTATGTAACATAGTAGCGATGGCGAGACATTGTAGCATCTGTGACCAGAGAGTTTGCGCTGGACTGCGCGAGTGTTGCGAGCGGTTCTCAGTCAGTCAGTCAGTCAGTCAGTAGTCGTCGCGTGCAGTACGCTAATAGTCGTCATGCAGAGCGGTCGGTCAGTAGTAGCAGCCGAGTGCGGTTGTTGTGATGTAGGCGGTCGGCAACACTGGTCAAGATGGTGAATAAGGTATACTGTTAATTAATATAATCATTAGATAATGAAAAATTGTATTTATTGTAATTATTCTCCAACAAGTTCCCCAATAATAATTTTTATTTCAAAAGCATTTTTCAAACATTTAATTTTTTATTGAACTAAAGAGTTCGTTGCACTTCACATTTCATTCCACTTCTTTGAAGAAAAATGTCACTAAAATCACAAAAAAAAAGAGAGAATATTATTATTTGCAATGCAGTTCCTCCAAGCGCTGCGCAACAACCAGAGCAGAAATGTGACATCCATTTATTCGGAGGTAAGACTTTAATTCTGATTGTTTTGCACAGGGCCAAAGACCGATATTTCGGTTTAATTGAAGTTTCTTGTCACTGAACGGACTTTTTTAAATGTTGTGTGAAGACTTTATATTTGAGTCAGATTGCGAATTTCACATTTTTGTTGCCATTTTCAATACCTCTCATTGTGGGCGAGGTTACAATTAGCGCAATGTCCATTAGCATCCGTAAATAACATTGTCCATTATTTTAAATTTTGCTGGGAGGTTACAACACACACACAAAAGAAAAAAAAACAAAAAAAAAATTGCATTTATATCCGCTCCTCAATTGTAGATACCCCTTACACAGCTGTGTGCAATGAATGAGTGCTGGCTGGTAATTAATTGCACTCCTTGGAGGGAAATGCCATAGGACGTAGTCTTTAAAAAGTGAATGTTTTTCGTTAAGAGACAAAAGTTACTTTAGAAAAACAGTAATAGTGGGGCTTTTGTTGTTGAACAAAATAAGTACAATGAACATACGTTATCAGATTTGCGCAATGCAGCGTCACACCACCTTTTTGATTATAACACAATATACTATACATCGTCTCGAACCGTGACCAGAGTCGCGAGACGAGCAGAGCACGCCGCCGACGCCCGCTCAGTACAACCGTCCACCCGCTACTACTGTCGACCGACTACTACCTCTCCCGACTCGCGCTACAATATATATAACAACTGTTCCTGGCGACCCGGTGCGTGCCACTACTGTCGTCTGGCGCGGTCCAAGCGCCGACTAGCAGCGATAAAGAACTCTCTGGTCAGACAGAGATGCTGTCATGCCTCGCCATCGCTCTGGTAATGAATACATACGTGTTGCAGCGTGCGTACCACCGGAACACGCAGTGGCGGAGCCAAAGACTGTGTTGTCGAGGTCGAGTGCGAGTGGGAAGAGAGGCAGCGTCGGCACGGAGATGCAAGCGAGCGCGAGACGCACGGGGGCTGCGGCGTGGCGCGTTTGCGGTCGGCGCCTTTGGTGGCAACGGCCGGGACAAGCAGCGGTGTATGGTGTGGTGCGGGGCGGACAGGGGCGGCGGTGGACGGGGAGGAGGCGGCGCGACGACGGCATGGGGGCGAAAACGGGACGGGGGACGGGGGACGGCGGATGTTGAGAGGCGTCACGCGCGGACAGGACACAGACACAGAGACACACAGATTGGAAAGGGAGGGTGCGCGGTAGTAGTTGGGAATGTGCGTACCGTGCGGGATGGGAGTGGGCGAGGAACACGGTCGTGGCCCCTGTTTTGGGTGCGTGTGATGACGTCGGTGTGTTGTGGGAAGGGAAGGTGCTGTGGCGGCGGCGCGTAATGGGCGTAGGCCGAAAAGAGAAAGGAACGTGGGCAGTGTGTTGGCAAGCGTCGGTTCGACTGCGACGTTGATGGGCAGGGCAGGGCAAGGTTAATGGTGGTAGGAGTAGGCGTGTGGGCGCAAAAAATCTGCCGCTGCAGGCGGTGCCGTAACCGCCATGGCGGGAAGGAGAGAGGGCCAAAGAAAGAAAGAAAGAAGAAAAAAAAAAAAAAAAAAAAAAGGAGGGGGGGGGGGGGGGCGAAAGTGGAGAGGCGGTGGTGTGAGAAGGGCGGGGGCGGAAGGAAGGCAGGAAGGACAAGAGGCGAGGCGACGGCTTGCTTTGTGTATCGGTCGGTCTCTGGCTATGCTTCGTTTTCTGCAGCAGGGTCGGTGCGCGGCGTGGCTCGCGGCAGTGGGAACGCCTGGTGGCTGGACGGCCAGCAATGCGGTTGGATGGGCGGCCACAGCACCGCACCTGTGCCCGAGGAGGAGACGCTGGCGGCGGGCCCTGAGGTGAGGCCGGCTCGGCTGGGGCTGTGGATGTGTAGGTGTGGCGCCGCTGCTGCAACAACGAGTAAAACGCGAGAAGAAGGGATGGCGGTAGAGAGGAAAAAAAAAAATATAAAAGGTCGTGTTGTGTTGATGCGCAGGCAGACGCGTACAGAGAGACGAGCCCGGTCTGCAGCAGGGTGTGGCCGTGCCGAGTGCAGAGCAGCGGCGGCTCGGTTCGGTTCGGCCCGGCCCGGCGGGCCGCGCTGTTGTCGCGGACGTGAGCGCCCCCTGGCGGGTGGCCGGAGGCGGCGCGGCGTGTTGGACGTGTGGCTGGTGGCAGTGCACAATTTGCGAGTGGCTGGCGGTGTGGTGTGGCGGTTGGCGCGTCGGGCGGCGGAGAGGTATGTGTTGCGGGCGCCCTTTGCTGCGCTGCGTCGTTGCGTGTGCCGTACAGGGCGGGCGCTTGTCGACTGTGTGGCGAATTGGCGTGAAACGGCTGCCGAGAGGTGTGTGGTAGCGAGCCGGTCGGTGGTGTCAGTGCGAAGGGGAATGTGCGTGCGTTTGGCGGTTTCGGTGTGCTTTTTGCGGCGTGAGAGTGGGAATTAGTGGGGCCGGCTGTTGTGTTGGTTCCTTGTGTCTTGTGTCGCGTAGCGTGATGGCAACGTGGAAGGACGCCGGTTTCGTTTCGAGCCTTGCGTGTGGTTGTCGACGTTGACTGGTTGGCGTGTGCCGATGCACGTGCATGTGTGGGTCGCGAGTGCGTTTTTGGCTGGCTGTGTGTGTGTGTGTGTGTGTGTGTGTGTTTTGGGGGGGGGGAAGGGGGAGGCGGTGGTGAAAGTGCAGTCGTTGCCACGGGCGTCGTCGGGTGGGGCTGGCTGGGGCTGTGCGTCGTGGCGGAAAGGTGGTAGGTTGCGGGAAGCGAGCCCGTCGTTGACGGTGTCGCGTGAGTTGTGAATCGAGTGGGGCGCGGGGCGCGGGACAGGAGCAGCGTGCCGCTGCGTCGTGGTCGTCAGCAGAGGCTGTGCGTGTGCTTGTCCTTTTTGTGGGCGGTTCGTGCGAGGCGTTTTTGTTTTGTGTTGCCCTAGTTGTTAGTTTATTTTGTTTGTGTTTGTTATTTTGAGACGACGACTGGTTGGTGGCGTGCGCGCGAAGTGGCGGTGTGCGCTTCCCGTGTCGTTTGTGTTGTTTGGTTTTTTTGTTTTTGTGTGTTTTTTTTTGCACTGGGCCCCGGTGGGTGGGTGCGTGTGTGTCGATTGCCGGCTGGCGAAAGGTGCGCCATCGGCGGGGTGGGTCGCCGGCACAAGTAGAGGCGGCGGCGTTGTTGCTGTTGTTGTGTGGTGTTTGTTTTGTTCGGCTGTGTCGGCGAGCTGTGTTGCGGTGCGTGTGAATGGTGGTGCAAAAGTGCTGGCGTTGGGGCTGCGACTGCGACGGCGGCGAGCCGCGGGCGCGCCATTGATAGTGATGTTGTGAACAGCGGCTGTGTACGGTAGTGGTGTTGTTGTAGCACGACGTGCATCCGGGCCGGCGCGGAAAGCGCAGTTGCGGGCGGTTGCCCTTCGGTGCCAGCCCATGTCGCGTGAGCGGCGGGTTGCTCTGGTGTCGACACGTGGTGCTCTGGGTTGTTGTGTGGTGCCCTTTGGCCGGTGGGGGTGGTTCGCGTGTGTCTCGTTCGCGCTCGGTGTCTGGTCGTGGTCGTGCTGCTCCCCCGTCTGTCGGCGGTTTCCGACGTCGTCTGTACGTTTTTGTTCGTTTGCGGCGTGCCTGCCGACGTCGTCCCGTCGCGACCTTTCAACCGAAAGTGTGGCGCCCGAAGGTGAACGAACGTAACCCTGACCTCGGCGCTTTACGCTGAGCCGAGCGAACCGAACCTAACCTGTGGTGTGGCGAGGTGAGCTCAGCCTGTGAGCCCCTAACGTCTACGTAAGGTAAGCTGTCCGGCTCACGCCTCACGTTTGAACGCTTTTTTAACCTACGTTTGACGCTTCTTAACCTAGCACTGACCCCTTAACCTAACGTGTAACCTAACCTAACCTAACCTAACCTAACCTCTGACGCCTGACGTGTTTGAATGCTTAACCTAAGTTTGACGCTTAACCTAACCCAAGTCCCCTTAACCTAACCCACGTCCACCTAACCTAACCTAACCTAACGTAGACGTGTAAACGTAATGTGTAACGCGTAACGTGTAAGGTCGGCTGTCGTGTGTGCTTGACGGCAGATTGGGTTGGTCTGTAGATTCGGATTGCGGTTTGCCTCGGTCGAGGGGTTGGGTCGGAAGCGGCGAGGGGCGGCGGCGCCTGTTGCGCAGGCGGCGTCCGTTTGCGGCGGGCAATTGTTGAGAAACGGCTGTGAATGTTGGCGGGCGAGAGGAGGAGGACGGCGCGCGATGTGGCCCGACGGCTGCGGGCCGATCGGGAAACGGCGGGAGGGCGACGGAAGGCGATGGGGCGGCGGAGGCGCGTTTGCACGGCCGTCATCGCCGCACGCCTCGGCTTGTGTGGCTGTGGCGCCGGCCGCGCTGGCCGGGCTGCCGCGGCGACGGTGTGGGAGTTTTGCCGAAGGTTTGGCCATTGTGGCGGGTCGTCGGCTGGGGCTGTGGGGGCGGCATTTGGGCGGGGGCGGCGATTCTCGGCGGGCCGACCCAGGCTGTAGCGCGCGGTAGCTGCAGTTTGGCCGTGGTTTGCGGCGCTGCCGTGGCGACTGGTTGGCGACTGTGGTGTGGCTGTGTGTAGCCCCATCCTCGGTGGTTTGAAAGGCGCGGGCGGTTGTGGCGCAGGTTTGGGGCTGCTCCGCACAGGCTGTCGGACGTTGGGCGGTAGCAAGCGCGGGAGGCGCGGCGCGGCGGCGCGCAGAGTGGCGGCCGCTCTCTCGGCCGTCCGCGCCCGCCCGCGACACTGGCTGGGCCTTGTGATTCTCTGCTCTGCTGCTGTGCTGTGCTTGCGTGCCTGCCGTCCCGCTCGCTCTCGCTGTGTGTTACGCGCGTCGTCGAAATGGCAGATCAGGCGGCTACGAACGAGACTGCTGCGGCACCCGCCGCCACCGGCACTACGAAGAAGGCCAAGTCTGCGTCGTCTGCGAAGAAGCCGCGCGCCAAGCCTGCGCACCCGCGCACCTCTGAGATGGTGACGGCCGCCATCAAGAGTCTGAAGGAGCGCGGCGGGTCGTCGCTGCAGGCGATCAAGAAGTACATAGCCGCGCACTACAAGCTGGACGCGGAGAAGCTGGCGCCGTTTATCAAGAAGTACCTCAAGTCGGCCGTCGTGGCGGGCGAGCTGGTGCAGACGAAGGGGAAGGGCGCGTCCGGCTCGTTCAAGCTTGCCGGCGCCGGCGGCGGGGGGGCGGCCGAGGGCGGCAAGGCTCGTGCTGGCGGTGCCAAGAAGAAGCGCGCCGCTCCGGCCAGCAAGGAGAAGAAGGGCGCCCGTGCGGCCGGCGCAAAGAAGGCTGGTGGCGTGAAGGCGGCGACCGGTCGGAAGGCGGGCGCCGCCAAGAAGGCGTCTGCGGCGTCGGCCGCTCCCGCGGGTGCGAAGAAGGCGGCTGCGGCCAAGCCGGCCAAGGCCAAGTCGCCGTCGAAGGCGAAGAAGGCCGCCAAGGTTCCGACGAAGAAGCCGAAGGCGCCGCGCCCGAAGAAGGCGACGACGCCGTCTAAGGCGAAGGCTTCGCCCAAGAAGAAGAAGTAGAGTAGAGGAGAAAGAGATGGGGGAAAGGAAGGGTTTGGCGCTTGACTCCGTCGTCCCCACCCCCCGTCGTCGTCTAGTGGCGCGCAAGAGACGCGCGGCCCAAAAAAAACGGCCCTTCTCAGGGCCATCAAAGCACGTCGGGGAAGGTTTTGATTGTCGTGTTGCGTTTGGTGTGGGTGTCTGTCTGTATGCCCGTGGGGATGCTGTTTGCGTGCCGTGGTGGTTGGATTGCGGGGGTCGGTGGCGGGTGTGGGCGGCGGTAGCGGTAAGCGGTGTTGTTGTTGTTGTTGTTGTTGTTGTTGTCGTGGTTGATTGTCGCCGTGTTTGTGGCGGCGGCCGACGGTTGGTTTTCTGTCACGTTGTTTAGTTTGAATACGTTGGTTGGCTTGCCTGCGTTCGTTCTTCTCGGATGTCTGTCTTGTCGAGTCGTGTCTGGTCTTTGTTTTGTTCCTTTGTGTGTGTGTGTGTGTTATGTTTTGCAACGGGGGGCACGTTGAGATGCGGAAGGAGTCGGCGGGGATTTCGGTGGCGTGTAGAGCGAGCGAGCGCGTCGGAGTGGAGTGCGGGTTTTTTTTGTTTTCGAAACGAAAGCGGCGGCCGGCCAGCCACCCGTGCGGTGTGACGTCGGCCGTTGGGTATTGTGCGCTTTGAGCGCCGGGGAGGGATGATGTGTGATTGTTGCGCGCTGCTAGCAGGCAGGCAGAGTGAGCGGGTGTGGCGGACGGACGGGAAGTGGTGGTTTTTGTTTTTGGGTTGCGGGGCGAGAGGCAGGCGACCGACAAAGTTTGCTCGCGACGGAGAGATGTTAGTGGCCCTGAAAAGGGCCGTTTTTGTTTGTGCGGTGCGGTGCCGCGGCGCGGTTTAGGCGCGCTCGCCGCGGATGCGGCGCGCGAGCTGGATGTCCTTGGGCATGATGGTGACGCGCTTGGCGTGGATTGCGCACAGGTTGGTGTCTTCGAAGAGGCCGACGAGGTAGGCCTCGCTGGCCTCCTGCAGGGCCATGACTGCGGAGCTCTGGAAGCGCAGGTCGGTCTTGAAGTCCTGGGCGATCTCGCGCACTAGGCGCTGGAATGGCAGCTTGCGGATGAGCAGCTCTGTGCTCTTCTGGTAGCGCCTGATTTCTCGCAGGGCGACGGTGCCCGGCCTGTAGCGGTGGGGCTTCTTGACGCCTCCGGTGGCGGGCGCGCTCTTCCTCGCCGCCTTGGTGGCGAGCTGTTTGCGCGGCGCCTTTCCGCCGGTGGACTTGCGGGCCGTTTGCTTTGTGCGGGCCATGGCGGTAGCGGTAGCGGAGCGGCGTGCGTGGAGGTTAGGTGTGGCGCGGCGTCCGGTGCTGCCTTGACAACGGGCCCGCGCGCCTCCGTGCTGCGCTTATATGCCCTCGGTTGCGCGTGGTGGGGGGAGGGCGGGCCAGAGTCTATATAGGGGGGCGGCGGGCGCGCTGGGCGCAGACCGTAGCCGACTCGCCAGCCGCTGCAGCCGCTGTTTGTGCACGTTTTGCTTTGCCCGAGGAAGGAAGGATGACAGGCCGCGGCAAGGGAGGAAAGGGGCTCGGCAAGGGTGGCGCCAAGCGGCACCGCAAGGTGTTGCGCGACAACATCCAGGGCATCACGAAGCCCGCCATCCGCCGCCTGGCTCGCAGGGGCGGCGTGAAGCGCATCTCTGGTCTGATCTACGAGGAGACCCGCGGGGTGCTGAAGGTGTTCCTGGAGAACGTGATCCGCGACGCGGTGACGTACACTGAGCACGCCAAGCGCAAGACTGTGACGGCCATGGACGTGGTGTACGCCCTGAAGAGGCAGGGGCGCACCCTGTACGGTTTCGGCGGTTAGGCTGCGTCGCAGCGGGCGCTGGCCTTCCCGCGGCCGTGCTTGTGGGTGGGAGAGACTAGAAAACGGCCCTTTTCAGGGCCACCACACTGTTCGGAAGTTGAAAAGTGCGAAAGAGTCTGTGTTGTTGCTGCGTGTGTGCGCTGTGTTGTTTGTTTGTTTCTTTCTTTCTTTCCGTTTGAGCGACGTGATGTGACTGGGAGGGGAGAAGGAAAGGAAACGTGTCATGTGGCTGGCTGTGTGTGGAGCTGCTTCGTTTGTGTGTCTTTGTATCGATCGCGACGGAGATGGCGGGCTGTGTGTTGTTGTGCGAGAGGCGGTGATTATTTGCTTGCGTGGTTTGGCTCTGTGTGTTTGTTTGCGGCGGCGTTGGGGTTTCCGAGGCAAGGCGTGTGGGCATAGGCGGCCGGATCAGCTGTTTCGTTCGTGTCGACGGCCGTTGCGCGCGGGAGTGGAGGGCGGTGTGTCGACACGCCTCCCTTTAACAATGGTCATTATTGCTGCCGTTGTCGGTTTGGAAGGCGACTGCGACCGTGCAAAATGTGTGTGTGTGTGTGTGTGTGTGTTGGGCCACACGGGCTGTGTGGGCGACAAGATGGCGGACGTGCGCCGGCGGCGGCTGTGCTGTGACAGTGCAAAGTTAAAACAAAACAAGGTGCGGCGAGGACGACTGCAATTTTGCTTTGGACGTAGGTTTGTGTGGTGGCCCTGAAAAGGGCCGATTGTTGTGGGCCGAGCCGGCAAAGCGCGTTGCGTGCAGGGGAGCACGCGGCGCTGCGATTGCCTGGCCTCCTTTAGGCCTTCTTCTCGGTCTTCTTTGGCAGCAGGACGGCCTGGATGTTGGGCAGGACACCACCCTGTGCGATGGTGACGCCCGACAGGAGCTTGTTGAGCTCCTCGTCGTTGCGGATGGCAAGCTGCAGGTGGCGCGGGATGATGCGCGTCTTCTTGTTGTCGCGGGCCGCGTTTCCGGCCAGCTCGAGCACCTCAGCCGCGAGGTACTCCATGACGGCGGCGAGGTAGACGGGCGCCCCGGCGCCGACGCGCTCTGCGTAGTTTCCCTTGCGCAGGAGGCGGTGGATTCTGCCGACCGGGAACTGGAGCCCAGCCCTGCTTGAGCGGGACTTTGACTTGCCCTTGACTTTGCCTCCCTTTCCGCGTCCGGACATGGCGATGGGCTAGCGACGGTGCACACGAAACGGAAACGAAAACGACCGGTGCGAGCGGCAGCGAGTCGAGCAGCGGAGTGCGTGCCGGCGCAGCCGGGGTGGGGGTGCTTTATGGGCTCGGGTGCGGCGGCCGGTTGCGCGCGCGCCCCATTGGTCGGCGGCCGCAACAGGGCGAGCTGGTAAAGGTGCGGCGGCGGCTGGCGGCGGGTGCCACTGTGTGGGGAGACGCTGACTAGAGCGGAGCGCTTGCTACTGGTGTTGCTGCTGCCGTACGTTGGTTCGAGATGCCGCCCAAGACTAGCGGGAAGGCCGCCAAGAAGGCTGGCAAGGCGCAGAAGAACATTTCGAAGGGCGACAAGAAGAAGAAGCGCAAGAGGAAGGAGAGCTATGCCATCTACATCTACAA
This sequence comes from Schistocerca americana, assembly GCF_021461395.2. Taxonomy (NCBI): domain Eukaryota; kingdom Metazoa; phylum Arthropoda; class Insecta; order Orthoptera; family Acrididae; genus Schistocerca; species Schistocerca americana. Next base: position 9,484 of record NW_025725122.1, on the reverse strand, counting down.
GGTGCTGAAGCAGGTGCACCCTGACACGGGCATCTCGTCGAAGGCGATGAGCATCATGAACAGCTTCGTGAACGACATTTTCGAGCGCATTGCGGCCGAGGCTTCTCGCCTGGCGCACTACAACAAGCGCTCGACCATCACGTCCCGCGAGATCCAGACCGCTGTGCGGCTGTTGCTGCCTGGCGAGCTGGCCAAGCACGCCGTGAGCGAGGGCACGAAGGCGGTGACCAAGTACACGAGCTCCAAGTAAGGAGGTGGCTCTGGAATGGAAGGAAGGATGGAGAAGGCTCCTCCGTTGCGAGAGCGGCAAAACGGCCCTTTTCAGGGCCACCAACTTGCCTTTTGCGGGAAGGGCGGAATTGTTGTTGTTGTTTGTGTGGACGGCTGTGATGTATGTGTGCATTTTGATTGTGGGTGGGGGGGCGCGTCAAAGCGTGTTGCGCGGGGTACGGCCACGAGGTTGGTCGCCGTGGCGTGGAATGGTGGCACGCCTCGTTGGCGTGGTTTTTGACCCATTGGTGTTGTTGGGGTGTGTGTGTTACCCGTCTGCGAGGGGGGACAGTGCGATCGGCGACTTTTGTGTCACCGTAACGACGGCCGTTTGCGGGTTTGTTTTTTTTGCACATCATACATGGCGAGGGTGAAATGTGAAGTGTTTTTGTTTGGTTTTTTTTGCCGCCCACTATTCCCTTTGCTGTACGCCGAGTTTGACAATGGTGCGACGTAACTGCAGCGTGGAGGTGTGTGAGTGACGTTGAAATGAACGTGCCATTAAGACGCATTGTTGTTGTATTGTACTGTACGTGTACGGCGACACGCACGATGATGTACCATTCGACTCTGATGTTTGATAGCCGTGTCTGACTGATTGCGTACGACGCACGCACACCGATGTCGTCATTCAAGATGCACGCTAGACGACGACGGCGGCGGCGGCGGTCGTTTGTTTGGCGAATGTCTGTACACGTGTTTGTCTGTGTCCATCCGGTATGTATTTGTTTGTTTGAAAGTGTTTTGTGTGTCGGTGACGTGGTCCGATCCGTCGCCCCCTGAGTAACTGTCGATCGGCGCGATAGACCGGCGTCACGCAACTGAACCCGAAGTCTTGGGCACACCCGTCATACTGTTGTACACCGTCGCGCTGAGAACGGTAACGAAAGGTTGACTTTGATCGGTCGGAATGTCTGGGCAGAACGTGAGGAATGAGGCAAGAGTGCAAGGAGGGGGGGCAAAAGAGAGAGGAAGGGAAAAAGGGGAGAAACGCATTCGTAGAGCAACGGAACGTTCCCGTGTCGGAGGCGTATTGGAGCCGCACTGAAATGCGTTTAACGGCGGCGCGGCTGCAAGTGTCTGCCGTGGTGAACGTTACCTTTGACGGCTGCATTGGGCTTTGCCTTTGCTTTTGCTTTCGCTTTCGCTTTCGCGTTCGCTTTCGCTTTCCCGGATGTACGTAACGTTTGTTGATATGGTTCTGAGGAAGAGTGTATGACAGTGCCGTGCCGTCCATGTTCGTGTGCCCTCCCATTGTGTGTATGCTATTGTCTGTGTACTTGAATGATGTATGTAGGTGTTAGTGGACATGTTTTACCAGTGGGGGGAAATGGATCGTCGATAGTTGCCGTCACTCTGTCACGGTCGAGATGACGCACCCTCCGTACAGAAAGGTGTCGAGAAAGTGAGTGTGTGTGTGTGTGTGTGTGTGTGTGTGTGTGTGTGCGTGCGTCCGTGAATTGGCAGTGTTTGGAGGTGGGCGTGCCCTGGATGTGGCTGTTCGTTAGGCGGTAGTGTTGTGTGGACAGGGGAGGGGCATGCGTAACGCTGCTGGCATGGCATTTCGGGAGATGGGAGGGGGCAAACGAGGAAACGAGGAGCGGCGGCCAAAGACGGGACGGGGAGGGGCGCGGGGTGTGGGTGGCTTGCGCCTGTGCTCGGCGTTGTGGTTTGTGCAAAAGAGGAGGAGAAAAACAATGTGAGTTGCCAGGGAGGGGAGCGGTGTTGTGTTGTGGTTGTCGTGGTGTAGCCGCAGACGCGGCTGTCAGTGAACGTGGCGAGACGGACGGATGCGCGGAGGGGCGGGGGCGGCGCATTTCGCCGGTGCCGTGCCGTGCCGTGCCGTGCCATGCCGTGCCATGCCTGAAAGCCGCGTGGTCGCTGTGTTGTTGGTGGCGTGGGGGCGAGGAGAGTACCGTACGGGTGTGCTTGTGCGCCGGAAATGGCACACTGCGCCCGCCCGTCTTGGAGGCTGATGGCTGTGGTGTGGAAATGGGGCGCGGTGATGTTGAAGCAGTTGAAGAACAGAAAAGAAACCAAGAAAACGGAAGGCGTGATGCGGCGGTGGTGGTGAGAGCGGGAAAAACAAAACAAAAAAAAAGAAGGAAAAACAACAAGAAACAAAAAAGAAAACAAAAAGTCTATCAATATTAAAATGTAAATGGAAATGGAAATGGACCCAGGCATAACCTCCCTGCACAAATAGCAGAGAGTCCGATGATAATAAAAATGTGCCAGAATGTTAACGTCCCTACAAAACAAACCCAACGATAATATTAATGAAAGAGTGAACCGTATGTAACATTGCAACAGACATAATGAAACCTGATAAATTGTATAAGGGCAGCAGCGTTGACCTTTGGCCCTGTATTCAGAATAAAAAGAGCCAAAGATCGTTACCCCAATGAAAAAGACACTGAAACACGTATGTAACATAGTAGCGATGGCGAGACATTGTAGCATCTGTGACCAGAGAGTTTGCGCTGGACTGCGCGAGTGTTGCGAGCGGTTCTCAGTCAGTCAGTCAGTCAGTCAGTAGTCGTCGCGTGCAGTACGCTAATAGTCGTCATGCAGAGCGGTCGGTCAGTAGTAGCAGCCGAGTGCGGTTGTTGTGATGTAGGCGGTCGGCAACACTGGTCAAGATGGTGAATAAGGTATACTGTTAATTAATATAATCATTAGATAATGAAAAATTGTATTTATTGTAATTATTCTCCAACAAGTTCCCCAATAATAATTTTTATTTCAAAAGCATTTTTCAAACATTTAATTTTTTATTGAACTAAAGAGTTCGTTGCACTTCACATTTCATTCCACTTCTTTGAAGAAAAATGTCACTAAAATCACAAAAAAAAAGAGAGAATATTATTATTTGCAATGCAGTTCCTCCAAGCGCTGCGCAACAACCAGAGCAGAAATGTGACATCCATTTATTCGGAGGTAAGACTTTAATTCTGATTGTTTTGCACAGGGCCAAAGACCGATATTTCGGTTTAATTGAAGTTTCTTGTCACTGAACGGACTTTTTTAAATGTTGTGTGAAGACTTTATATTTGAGTCAGATTGCGAATTTCACATTTTTGTTGCCATTTTCAATACCTCTCATTGTGGGCGAGGTTACAATTAGCGCAATGTCCATTAGCATCCGTAAATAACATTGTCCATTATTTTAAATTTTGCTGGGAGGTTACAACACACACACAAAAGAAAAAAAAACAAAAAAAAAATTGCATTTATATCCGCTCCTCAATTGTAGATACCCCTTACACAGCTGTGTGCAATGAATGAGTGCTGGCTGGTAATTAATTGCACTCCTTGGAGGGAAATGCCATAGGACGTAGTCTTTAAAAAGTGAATGTTTTTCGTTAAGAGACAAAAGTTACTTTAGAAAAACAGTAATAGTGGGGCTTTTGTTGTTGAACAAAATAAGTACAATGAACATACGTTATCAGATTTGCGCAATGCAGCGTCACACCACCTTTTTGATTATAACACAATATACTATACATCGTCCCGAACCGTGACCAGAGTCGCGAGACGAGCAGAGCACGCCGCCGACGCCCGCTCAGTACAACCGTCCACCCGCTACTACTGTCGACCGACTACTACCTCTCCCGACTCGCGCTACAATATATATAACAACTGTTCCTGGCGACCCGGTGCGTGCCACTACTGTCGTCTGGCGCGGTCCAAGCGCCGACTAGCAGCGATAAAGAACTCTCTGGTCAGACAGAGATGCTGTCATGCCTCGCCATCGCTCTGGTAATGAATACATACGTGTTGCAGCGTGCGTACCACCGGAACACGCAGTGGCGGAGCCAAAGACTGTGTTGTCGAGGTCGAGTGCGAGTGGGAAGAGAGGCAGCGTCGGCACGGAGATGCAAGCGAGCGCGAGACGCACGGGGGCTGCGGCGTGGCGCGTTTGCGGTCGGCGCCTTTGGTGGCAACGGCCGGGACAAGCAGCGGTGTATGGTGTGGTGCGGGGCGGACAGGGGCGGCGGTGGACGGGGAGGAGGCGGCGCGACGACGGCATGGGGGCGAAAACGGGACGGGGGACGGGGGACGGCGGATGTTGAGAGGCGTCACGCGCGGACAGGACACAGACACAGAGACACACAGATTGGAAAGGGAGGGTGCGCGGTTAGTAGTTGGGAATGTGCGTACCGTGCGGGATGGGAGTGGGCGAGGAACACGGTCGTGGCCCCTGTTTTGGGTGCGTGTGATGACGTCGGTGTGTTGTGGGAAGGGAAGGTGCTGTGGCGGCGGCGCGTAATGGGCGTAGGCCGAAAAGAGAAAGGAACGTGGGCAGTGTGTTGGCAAGCGTCGGTTCGACTGCGACGTTGATGGGCAGGGCAGGGCAAGGTTAATGGTGGTAGGAGTAGGCGTGTGGGCGCAAAAATCTGCCGCTGCAGGCGGTGCCGTAACCGCCATGGCGGGAAGGAGAGAGGGCCAAAGAAAGAAAGAAAGAAGAAAAAAAAAAAAAAAAAAAAAAGGAGGGGGGGGGGGGGGCGAAAGTGGAGAGGCGGTGGTGTGAGAAGGGCGGGGGCGGAAGGAAGGCAGGAAGGACAAGAGGCGAGGCGACGGCTTGCTTTGTGTATCGGTCGGTCTCTGGCTATGCTTCGTTTTCTGCAGCAGGGTCGGTGCGCGGCGTGGCTCGCGGCAGTGGGAACGCCTGGTGGCTGGACGGCCAGCAATGCGGTTGGATGGGCGGCCACAGCACCGCACCTGTGCCCGAGGAGGAGACGCTGGCGGCGGGCCCTGAGGTGAGGCCGGCTCGGCTGGGGCTGTGGATGTGTAGGTGTGGCGCCGCTGCTGCAACAACGAGTAAAACGCGAGAAGAAGGGATGGCGGTAGAGAGGAAAAAAAAAATATAAAAGGTCGTGTTGTGTTGATGCGCAGGCAGACGCGTACAGAGAGACGAGCCCGGTCTGCAGCAGGGTGTGGCCCGTGCCGAGTGCAGAGCAGCGGCGGCTCGGTTCGGTTCGGCCCGGCCCGGCGGGCCGCGCTGTTGTCGCGGACGTGAGCGCCCCCTGGCGGGTGGCCGGAGGCGGCGCGGCGTGTTGGACGTGTGGCTGGTGGCAGTGCACAATTTGCGAGTGGCTGGCGGTGTGGTGTGGCGGTTGGCGCGTCGGGCGGCGGAGAGGTATGTGTTGCGGGCGCCCTTTGCTGCGCTGCGTCGTTGCGTGTGCCGTACAGGGCGGGCGCTTGTCGACTGTGTGGCGAATTGGCGTGAAACGGCTGCCGAGAGGTGTGTGGTAGCGAGCCGGTCGGTGGTGTCAGTGCGAAGGGGAATGTGCGTGCGTTTGGCGGTTTCGGTGTGCTTTTTGCGGCGTGAGAGTGGGAATTAGTGGGGCCGGCTGTTGTGTTGGTTCCTTGTGTCTTGTGTCGCGTAGCGTGATGGCAACGTGGAAGGACGCCGGTTTCGTTTCGAGCCTTGCGTGTGGTTGTCGACGTTGACTGGTTGGCGTGTGCCGATGCACGTGCATGTGTGGGTCGCGAGTGCGTTTTTGGCTGGCTGTGTGTGTGTGTGTGTGTGTGTTTTGGGGGGGGGGAAGGGGGAGGCGGTGGTGAAAGTGCAGTCGTTGCCACGGGCGTCGTCGGGTGGGGCTGGCTGGGGCTGTGCGTCGTGGCGGAAAGGTGGTAGGTTGCGGGAAGCGAGCCCGTCGTTGACGGTGTCGCGTGAGTTGTGAATCGAGTGGGGCGCGGGGCGCGGGACAGGAGCAGCGTGCCGCTGCGTCGTGGTCGTCAGCAGAGGCTGTGCGTGTGCTTGTCCTTTTTGTGGGCGGTTCGTGCGAGGCGTTTTTGTTTTGTGTTGCCCTAGTTGTTAGTTTATTTTGTTTGTGTTTGTTATTTTGAGACGACGACTGGTTGGTGGCGTGCGCGCGAAGTGGCGGTGTGCGCTTCCCGTGTCGTTTGTGTTGTTTGGTTTTTTTGTTTTTGTGTGTTTTTTTTTGCACTGGGCCCCGGTGGGTGGGTGCGTGTGTGTCGATTGCCGGCTGGCGAAAGGTGCGCCATCGGCGGGGTGGGTCGCCGGCACAAGTAGAGGCGGCGGCGTTGTTGCTGTTGTTGTGTGGTGTTTGTTTTGTTCGGCTGTGTCGGCGAGCTGTGTTGCGGTGCGTGTGAATGGTGGTGCAAAAGTGCTGGCGTTGGGGCTGCGACTGCGACGGCGGCGAGCCGCGGGCGCGCCATTGATAGTGATGTTGTGAACAGCGGCTGTGTACGGTAGTGGTGTTGTTGTAGCACGACGTGCATCCGGGCCGGCGCGGAAAGCGCAGTTGCGGGCGGTTGCCCTTCGGTGCCAGCCCATGTCGCGTGAGCGGCGGGTTGCTCTGGTGTCGACACGTGGTGCTCTGGGTTGTTGTGTGGTGCCCTTTGGCCGGTGGGGGTGGTTCGCGTGTGTCTCGTTCGCGCTCGGTGTCTGGTCGTGGTCGTGCTGCTCCCCCGTCTGTCGGCGGTTTCCGACGTCGTCTGTACGTTTTTGTTCGTTTGCGGCGTGCCTGCCGACGTCGTCCCGTCGCGACCTTTCAACCGAAAGTGTGGCGCCCGAAGGTGAACGAACGTAACCCTGACCTCGGCGCTTTACGCTGAGCCGAGCGAACCGAACCTAACCTGTGGTGTGGCGAGGTGAGCTCAGCCTGTGAGCCCCTAACGTCTACGTAAGGTAAGCTGTCCGGCTCACGCCTCACGTTTGAACGCTTTTTTAACCTACGTTTGACGCTTCTTAACCTAGCACTGACCCCTTAACCTAACGTGTAACCTAACCTAACCTAACCTAACCTAACCTCTGACGCCTGACGTGTTTGAATGCTTAACCTAAGTTTGACGCTTAACCTAACCCAAGTCCCCTTAACCTAACCCACGTCCACCTAACCTAACCTAACCTAACGTAGACGTGTAAACGTAATGTGTAACGCGTACGTGTAAGGTCGGCTGTCGTGTGTGCTTGACGGCAGATTGGGTTGGTCTGTAGATTCGGATTGCGGTTTGCCTCGGTCGAGGGGTTGGGTCGGAAGCGGCGAGGGGCGGCGGCGCCTGTTGCGCAGGCGGCGTCCGTTTGCGGCGGGCAATTGTTGAGAAACGGCTGTGAATGTTGGCGGGCGAGAGGAGGAGGACGGCGCGCGATGTGGCCCGACGGCTGCGGGCCGATCGGGAAACGGCGGGAGGGCGACGGAAGGCGATGGGGCGGCGGAGGCGCGTTTGCACGGCCGTCATCGCCGCACGCCTCGGCTTGTGTGGCTGTGGCGCCGGCCGCGCTGGCCGGGCTGCCGCGGCGACGGTGTGGGAGTTTTGCCGAAGGTTTGGCCATTGTGGCGGGTCGTCGGCTGGGGCTGTGGGGGCGGCATTTGGGCGGGGGCGGCGATTCTCGGCGGGCCGACCCAGGCTGTAGCGCGCGGTAGCTGCAGTTTGGCCGTGGTTTGCGGCGCTGCCGTGGCGACTGGTTGGCGACTGTGGTGTGGCTGTGTGTAGCCCCATCCTCGGTGGTTTGAAAGGCGCGGGCGGTTGTGGCGCAGGTTTGGGGCTGCTCCGCACAGGCTGTCGGACGTTGGGCGGTAGCAAGCGCGGGAGGCGCGGCGCGGCGGCGCGCAGAGTGGCGGCCGCTCTCTCGGCCGTCCGCGCCCGCCCGCGACACTGGCTGGGCCTTGTGATTCTCTGCTCTGCTGCTGTGCTGTGCTTGCGTGCCTGCCGTCCCGCTCGCTCTCGCTGTGTGTTACGCGCGTCGTCGAAATGGCAGATCAGGCGGCTACGAACGAGACTGCTGCGGCACCCGCCGCCACCGGCACTACGAAGAAGGCCAAGTCTGCGTCGTCTGCGAAGAAGCCGCGCGCCAAGCCTGCGCACCCGCGCACCTCTGAGATGGTGACGGCCGCCATCAAGAGTCTGAAGGAGCGCGGCGGGTCGTCGCTGCAGGCGATCAAGAAGTACATAGCCGCGCACTACAAGCTGGACGCGGAGAAGCTGGCGCCGTTTATCAAGAAGTACCTCAAGTCGGCCGTCGTGGCGGGCGAGCTGGTGCAGACGAAGGGGAAGGGCGCGTCCGGCTCGTTCAAGCTTGCCGGCGCCGGCGGCGGGGGGGCGGCCGAGGGCGGCAAGGCTCGTGCTGGCGGTGCCAAGAAGAAGCGCGCCGCTCCGGCCAGCAAGGAGAAGAAGGGCGCCCGTGCGGCCGGCGCAAAGAAGGCTGGTGGCGTGAAGGCGGCGACCGGTCGGAAGGCGGGCGCCGCCAAGAAGGCGTCTGCGGCGTCGGCCGCTCCCGCGGGTGCGAAGAAGGCGGCTGCGGCCAAGCCGGCCAAGGCCAAGTCGCCGTCGAAGGCGAAGAAGGCCGCCAAGGTTCCGACGAAGAAGCCGAAGGCGCCGCGCCCGAAGAAGGCGACGACGCCGTCTAAGGCGAAGGCTTCGCCCAAGAAGAAGAAGTAGAGTAGAGGAGAAAGAGATGGGGGAAAGGAAGGGTTTGGCGCTTGACTCCGTCGTCCCCACCCCCCGTCGTCGTCTAGTGGCGCGCAAGAGACGCGCGGCCCAAAAAAAACGGCCCTTCTCAGGGCCATCAAAGCACGTCGGGGAAGGTTTTGATTGTCGTGTTGCGTTTGGTGTGGGTGTCTGTCTGTATGCCCGTGGGGATGCTGTTTGCGTGCCGTGGTGGTTGGATTGCGGGGGTCGGTGGCGGGTGTGGGCGGCGGTAGCGGTAAGCGGTGTTGTTGTTGTTGTTGTTGTTGTTGTTGTCGTGGTTGATTGTCGCCGTGTTTGTGGCGGCGGCCGACGGTTGGTTTTCTGTCACGTTGTTTAGTTTGAATACGTTGGTTGGCTTGCCTGCGTTCGTTCTTCTCGGATGTCTGTCTTGTCGAGTCGTGTCTGGTCTTTGTTTTGTTCCTTTGTGTGTGTGTGTGTGTTATGTTTTGCAACGGGGGGCACGTTGAGATGCGGAAGGAGTCGGCGGGGATTTCGGTGGCGTGTAGAGCGAGCGAGCGCGTCGGAGTGGAGTGCGGGTTTTTTTTTGTTTTCGAAACGAAAGCGGCGGCCGGCCAGCCACCCGTGCGGTGTGACGTCGGCCGTTGGGTATTGTGCGCTTTGAGCGCCGGGGAGGGATGATGTGTGATTGTTGCGCGCTGCTAGCAGGCAGGCAGAGTGAGCGGGTGTGGCGGACGGACGGGAAGTGGTGGTTTTTGTTTTTGGGTTGCGGGGCGAGAGGCAGGCGACCGACAAAGTTTGCTCGCGACGGAGA
>NW_025725121.1:0-42785 GCF_021461395.2 Schistocerca americana | reverse complement strand
TTCGGCACTAGCGGAGGACGCATCTTGTCCCTGGTGTCCAGCGGAGGGCCTGTACGGGGTGGTGCAGTGTCGTGCTGGAGGGCGCCACTGGTAGCGATGTGGGCTTCCTCGCCTCGCCGCGCCTCACACCAGGTGTCTGCGTAGTTTGCAGTGCATTCGCACCATTCCTGTCCCTGTCCCCGTCCCGACTTGTCCCGACTTTGCTCGACTGCCGCTCGCTGCCGCTCGGGTCGTGGTCCATATGACAGCGCAAGCACGACAAACGTCTGCGGGACGAGACGAGACGACTAAGGAATAAAGTCATGATTACAAACCAAATTTGGAACTCTACACTCCTACACAACAATAGGCGGTGAGCTATTTCAGAAATCACCTGCCGATTCGTACTGTTTTGTCGTTTTCAAAGTCTTCTTGGCAAACTTGGTTAGCACATTCTCCCTCAAACCGAGTTAATTACTGCATTTTCGTACCATTACAGTAGTTTAAAAGGCATAAGGAAGCATCTTTGTCACAACAGAAAGGTAGTTTGAAAATTGGGCTGGCAGGGGTAGCGACATAATACCAAAACGAAAAAAAAAAAAGGAAGGTAGCCAACAGCACCCAGGTTTCCCAGGTGGTCACCCATCCAAGTACTAACTGGGCCCAATGATGCTTAACTTCGGTGATCGGACGAGAACCGGTGTATCCATCATGGTATGGCCGTTGGCGCGCATCTAATGTAGGACCACGGCAGAATTCGCGTTCGGCTTTTTTCCCAACACACAAAATGTTAGTTTTCCGCCGCATTTGACGAAAGCACTTCCTTCCGCAACAGCCAGTTCCTCGAGGACGCGTGCGGGGAGCGCGCCCCACCGCCGCGTGTGTGAGACGCACTGCTGCTCGTTGCACCTCCTGTCATTCGCTGGGCGCGTGCAGCCTTCGGCACTAGCGGAGGACGCATCTTGTCCCTGGTGTCCAGCGGAGGGCCTGTACGGGGTGGTGCAGTGTCGTGCTGGAGGGCGCCACTGGTAGCGATGTGGGCTTCCTCGCCTCGCCGCGCCTCACACCAGGTGTCTGCGTAGTTTGCAGTGCATTCGCACCATTCCTGTCCCTGTCCCCGTCCCGACTTGTCCCGACTTTGCTCGACTGCCGCTCGCTGCCGCTCGGGTCGTGGTCCATATGACAGCGCAAGCACGACAAACGTCTGCGGGACGAGACGAGACGACTAAGGAATAAAGTCATGATTACAAACCAAATTTGGAACTCTACACTCCTACACAACAATAGGCGGTGAGCTATTTCAGAAATCACCTGCCGATTCGTACTGTTTTGTCGTTTTCAAAGTCTTCTTGGCAAACTTGGTTAGCACATTCTCCCTCAAACCGAGTTAATTACTGCATTTTCGTACCATTACAGTAGTTTAAAAGGCATAAGGAAGCATCTTTGTCACAACAGAAAGGTAGTTTGAAAATTGGGCTGGCAGGGGTAGCGACATAATACCAAAACGAAAAAAAAAAAAAGGAAGGTAGCCAACAGCACCCAGGTTTCCCAGGTGGTCACCCATCCAAGTACTAACTGGGCCCAATGATGCTTAACTTCGGTGATCGGACGAGAACCGGTGTATCCATCATGGTATGGCCGTTGGCGCGCATCTAATGTAGGACCACGGCAGAATTCGCGTTCGGCTTTTTTCCCAACACACAAAATGTTAGTTTTCCGCCGCATTTGACGAAAGCACTTCCTTCCGCAACAGCCAGTTCCTCGAGGACGCGTGCGGGGAGCGCGCCCCACCGCCGCGTGTGTGAGACGCACTGCTGCTCGTTGCACCTCCTGTCATTCGCTGGGCGCGTGCAGCCTTCGGCACTAGCGGAGGACGCATCTTGTCCCTGGTGTCCAGCGGAGGGCCTGTACGGGGTGGTGCAGTGTCGTGCTGGAGGGCGCCACTGGTAGCGATGTGGGCTTCCTCGCCTCGCCGCGCCTCACACCAGGTGTCTGCGTAGTTTGCAGTGCATTCGCACCATTCCTGTCCCTGTCCCCGTCCCGACTTGTCCCGACTTTGCTCGACTGCCGCTCGCTGCCGCTCGGGTCGTGGTCCATATGACAGCGCAAGCACGACAAACGTCTGCGGGACGAGACGAGACGACTAAGGAATAAAGTCATGATTACAAACCAAATTTGGAACTCTACACTCCTACACAACAATAGGCGGTGAGCTATTTCAGAAATCACCTGCCGATTCGTACTGTTTTGTCGTTTTCAAAGTCTTCTTGGCAAACTTGGTTAGCACATTCTCCCTCAAACCGAGTTAATTACTGCATTTTCGTACCATTACAGTAGTTTAAAAGGCATAAGGAAGCATCTTTGTCACAACAGAAAGGTAGTTTGAAAATTGGGCTGGCAGGGGTAGCGACATAATACCAAAACGAAAAAAAAAAAAAGGAAGGTAGCCAACAGCACCCAGGTTTCCCAGGTGGTCACCCATCCAAGTACTAACTGGGCCCAATGATGCTTAACTTCGGTGATCGGACGAGAACCGGTGTATCCATCATGGTATGGCCGTTGGCGCGCATCTAATGTAGGACCACGGCAGAATTCGCGTTCGGCTTTTTTCCCAACACACAAAATGTTAGTTTTCCGCCGCATTTGACGAAAGCACTTCCTTCCGCAACAGCCAGTTCCTCGAGGACGCGTGCGGGGAGCGCGCCCCACCGCCGCGTGTGTGAGACGCACTGCTGCTCGTTGCACCTCCTGTCATTCGCTGGGCGCGTGCAGCCTTCGGCACTAGCGGAGGACGCATCTTGTCCCTGGTGTCCAGCGGAGGGCCTGTACGGGGTGGTGCAGTGTCGTGCTGGAGGGCGCCACTGGTAGCGATGTGGGCTTCCTCGCCTCGCCGCGCCTCACACCAGGTGTCTGCGTAGTTTGCAGTGCATTCGCACCATTCCTGTCCCTGTCCCCGTCCCGACTTGTCCCGACTTTGCTCGACTGCCGCTCGCTGCCGCTCGGGTCGTGGTCCATATGACAGCGCAAGCACGACAAACGTCTGCGGGACGAGACGAGACGACTAAGGAATAAAGTCATGATTACAAACCAAATTTGGAACTCTACACTCCTACACAACAATAGGCGGTGAGCTATTTCAGAAATCACCTGCCGATTCGTACTGTTTTGTCGTTTTCAAAGTCTTCTTGGCAAACTTGGTTAGCACATTCTCCCTCAAACCGAGTTAATTACTGCATTTTCGTACCATTACAGTAGTTTAAAAGGCATAAGGAAGCATCTTTGTCACAACAGAAAGGTAGTTTGAAAATTGGGCTGGCAGGGGTAGCGACATAATACCAAAACGAAAAAAAAAAAAAGGAAGGTAGCCAACAGCACCCAGGTTTCCCAGGTGGTCACCCATCCAAGTACTAACTGGGCCCAATGATGCTTAACTTCGGTGATCGGACGAGAACCGGTGTATCCATCATGGTATGGCCGTTGGCGCGCATCTAATGTAGGACCACGGCAGAATTCGCGTTCGGCTTTTTTCCCAACACACAAAATGTTAGTTTTCCGCCGCATTTGACGAAAGCACTTCCTTCCGCAACAGCCAGTTCCTCGAGGACGCGTGCGGGGAGCGCGCCCCACCGCCGCGTGTGTGAGACGCACTGCTGCTCGTTGCACCTCCTGTCATTCGCTGGGCGCGTGCAGCCTTCGGCACTAGCGGAGGACGCATCTTGTCCCTGGTGTCCAGCGGAGGGCCTGTACGGGGTGGTGCAGTGTCGTGCTGGAGGGCGCCACTGGTAGCGATGTGGGCTTCCTCGCCTCGCCGCGCCTCACACCAGGTGTCTGCGTAGTTTGCAGTGCATTCGCACCATTCCTGTCCCTGTCCCCGTCCCGACTTGTCCCGACTTTGCTCGACTGCCGCTCGCTGCCGCTCGGGTCGTGGTCCATATGACAGCGCAAGCACGACAAACGTCTGCGGGACGAGACGAGACGACTAAGGAATAAAGTCATGATTACAAACCAAATTTGGAACTCTACACTCCTACACAACAATAGGCGGTGAGCTATTTCAGAAATCACCTGCCGATTCGTACTGTTTTGTCGTTTTCAAAGTCTTCTTGGCAAACTTGGTTAGCACATTCTCCCTCAAACCGAGTTAATTACTGCATTTTCGTACCATTACAGTAGTTTAAAAGGCATAAGGAAGCATCTTTGTCACAACAGAAAGGTAGTTTGAAAATTGGGCTGGCAGGGGTAGCGACATAATACCAAAACGAAAAAAAAAAAAAGGAAGGTAGCCAACAGCACCCAGGTTTCCCAGGTGGTCACCCATCCAAGTACTAACTGGGCCCAATGATGCTTAACTTCGGTGATCGGACGAGAACCGGTGTATCCATCATGGTATGGCCGTTGGCGCGCATCTAATGTAGGACCACGGCAGAATTCGCGTTCGGCTTTTTTCCCAACACACAAAATGTTAGTTTTCCGCCGCATTTGACGAAAGCACTTCCTTCCGCAACAGCCAGTTCCTCGAGGACGCGTGCGGGGAGCGCGCCCCACCGCCGCGTGTGTGAGACGCACTGCTGCTCGTTGCACCTCCTGTCATTCGCTGGGCGCGTGCAGCCTTCGGCACTAGCGGAGGACGCATCTTGTCCCTGGTGTCCAGCGGAGGGCCTGTACGGGGTGGTGCAGTGTCGTGCTGGAGGGCGCCACTGGTAGCGATGTGGGCTTCCTCGCCTCGCCGCGCCTCACACCAGGTGTCTGCGTAGTTTGCAGTGCATTCGCACCATTCCTGTCCCTGTCCCCGTCCCGACTTGTCCCGACTTTGCTCGACTGCCGCTCGCTGCCGCTCGGGTCGTGGTCCATATGACAGCGCAAGCACGACAAACGTCTGCGGGACGAGACGAGACGACTAAGGAATAAAGTCATGATTACAAACCAAATTTGGAACTCTACACTCCTACACAACAATAGGCGGTGAGCTATTTCAGAAATCACCTGCCGATTCGTACTGTTTTGTCGTTTTCAAAGTCTTCTTGGCAAACTTGGTTAGCACATTCTCCCTCAAACCGAGTTAATTACTGCATTTTCGTACCATTACAGTAGTTTAAAAGGCATAAGGAAGCATCTTTGTCACAACAGAAAGGTAGTTTGAAAATTGGGCTGGCAGGGGTAGCGACATAATACCAAAACGAAAAAAAAAAAAAGGAAGGTAGCCAACAGCACCCAGGTTTCCCAGGTGGTCACCCATCCAAGTACTAACTGGGCCCAATGATGCTTAACTTCGGTGATCGGACGAGAACCGGTGTATCCATCATGGTATGGCCGTTGGCGCGCATCTAATGTAGGACCACGGCAGAATTCGCGTTCGGCTTTTTTCCCAACACACAAAATGTTAGTTTTCCGCCGCATTTGACGAAAGCACTTCCTTCCGCAACAGCCAGTTCCTCGAGGACGCGTGCGGGGAGCGCGCCCCACCGCCGCGTGTGTGAGACGCACTGCTGCTCGTTGCACCTCCTGTCATTCGCTGGGCGCGTGCAGCCTTCGGCACTAGCGGAGGACGCATCTTGTCCCTGGTGTCCAGCGGAGGGCCTGTACGGGGTGGTGCAGTGTCGTGCTGGAGGGCGCCACTGGTAGCGATGTGGGCTTCCTCGCCTCGCCGCGCCTCACACCAGGTGTCTGCGTAGTTTGCAGTGCATTCGCACCATTCCTGTCCCTGTCCCCGTCCCGACTTGTCCCGACTTTGCTCGACTGCCGCTCGCTGCCGCTCGGGTCGTGGTCCATATGACAGCGCAAGCACGACAAACGTCTGCGGGACGAGACGAGACGACTAAGGAATAAAGTCATGATTACAAACCAAATTTGGAACTCTACACTCCTACACAACAATAGGCGGTGAGCTATTTCAGAAATCACCTGCCGATTCGTACTGTTTTGTCGTTTTCAAAGTCTTCTTGGCAAACTTGGTTAGCACATTCTCCCTCAAACCGAGTTAATTACTGCATTTTCGTACCATTACAGTAGTTTAAAAGGCATAAGGAAGCATCTTTGTCACAACAGAAAGGTAGTTTGAAAATTGGGCTGGCAGGGGTAGCGACATAATACCAAAACGAAAAAAAAAAAAAGGAAGGTAGCCAACAGCACCCAGGTTTCCCAGGTGGTCACCCATCCAAGTACTAACTGGGCCCAATGATGCTTAACTTCGGTGATCGGACGAGAACCGGTGTATCCATCATGGTATGGCCGTTGGCGCGCATCTAATGTAGGACCACGGCAGAATTCGCGTTCGGCTTTTTTCCCAACACACAAAATGTTAGTTTTCCGCCGCATTTGACGAAAGCACTTCCTTCCGCAACAGCCAGTTCCTCGAGGACGCGTGCGGGGAGCGCGCCCCACCGCCGCGTGTGTGAGACGCACTGCTGCTCGTTGCACCTCCTGTCATTCGCTGGGCGCGTGCAGCCTTCGGCACTAGCGGAGGACGCATCTTGTCCCTGGTGTCCAGCGGAGGGCCTGTACGGGGTGGTGCAGTGTCGTGCTGGAGGGCGCCACTGGTAGCGATGTGGGCTTCCTCGCCTCGCCGCGCCTCACACCAGGTGTCTGCGTAGTTTGCAGTGCATTCGCACCATTCCTGTCCCTGTCCCCGTCCCGACTTGTCCCGACTTTGCTCGACTGCCGCTCGCTGCCGCTCGGGTCGTGGTCCATATGACAGCGCAAGCACGACAAACGTCTGCGGGACGAGACGAGACGACTAAGGAATAAAGTCATGATTACAAACCAAATTTGGAACTCTACACTCCTACACAACAATAGGCGGTGAGCTATTTCAGAAATCACCTGCCGATTCGTACTGTTTTGTCGTTTTCAAAGTCTTCTTGGCAAACTTGGTTAGCACATTCTCCCTCAAACCGAGTTAATTACTGCATTTTCGTACCATTACAGTAGTTTAAAAGGCATAAGGAAGCATCTTTGTCACAACAGAAAGGTAGTTTGAAAATTGGGCTGGCAGGGGTAGCGACATAATACCAAAACGAAAAAAAAAAAAAGGAAGGTAGCCAACAGCACCCAGGTTTCCCAGGTGGTCACCCATCCAAGTACTAACTGGGCCCAATGATGCTTAACTTCGGTGATCGGACGAGAACCGGTGTATCCATCATGGTATGGCCGTTGGCGCGCATCTAATGTAGGACCACGGCAGAATTCGCGTTCGGCTTTTTTCCCAACACACAAAATGTTAGTTTTCCGCCGCATTTGACGAAAGCACTTCCTTCCGCAACAGCCAGTTCCTCGAGGACGCGTGCGGGGAGCGCGCCCCACCGCCGCGTGTGTGAGACGCACTGCTGCTCGTTGCACCTCCTGTCATTCGCTGGGCGCGTGCAGCCTTCGGCACTAGCGGAGGACGCATCTTGTCCCTGGTGTCCAGCGGAGGGCCTGTACGGGGTGGTGCAGTGTCGTGCTGGAGGGCGCCACTGGTAGCGATGTGGGCTTCCTCGCCTCGCCGCGCCTCACACCAGGTGTCTGCGTAGTTTGCAGTGCATTCGCACCATTCCTGTCCCTGTCCCCGTCCCGACTTGTCCCGACTTTGCTCGACTGCCGCTCGCTGCCGCTCGGGTCGTGGTCCATATGACAGCGCAAGCACGACAAACGTCTGCGGGACGAGACGAGACGACTAAGGAATAAAGTCATGATTACAAACCAAATTTGGAACTCTACACTCCTACACAACAATAGGCGGTGAGCTATTTCAGAAATCACCTGCCGATTCGTACTGTTTTGTCGTTTTCAAAGTCTTCTTGGCAAACTTGGTTAGCACATTCTCCCTCAAACCGAGTTAATTACTGCATTTTCGTACCATTACAGTAGTTTAAAAGGCATAAGGAAGCATCTTTGTCACAACAGAAAGGTAGTTTGAAAATTGGGCTGGCAGGGGTAGCGACATAATACCAAAACGAAAAAAAAAAAAAGGAAGGTAGCCAACAGCACCCAGGTTTCCCAGGTGGTCACCCATCCAAGTACTAACTGGGCCCAATGATGCTTAACTTCGGTGATCGGACGAGAACCGGTGTATCCATCATGGTATGGCCGTTGGCGCGCATCTAATGTAGGACCACGGCAGAATTCGCGTTCGGCTTTTTTCCCAACACACAAAATGTTAGTTTTCCGCCGCATTTGACGAAAGCACTTCCTTCCGCAACAGCCAGTTCCTCGAGGACGCGTGCGGGGAGCGCGCCCCACCGCCGCGTGTGTGAGACGCACTGCTGCTCGTTGCACCTCCTGTCATTCGCTGGGCGCGTGCAGCCTTCGGCACTAGCGGAGGACGCATCTTGTCCCTGGTGTCCAGCGGAGGGCCTGTACGGGGTGGTGCAGTGTCGTGCTGGAGGGCGCCACTGGTAGCGATGTGGGCTTCCTCGCCTCGCCGCGCCTCACACCAGGTGTCTGCGTAGTTTGCAGTGCATTCGCACCATTCCTGTCCCTGTCCCCGTCCCGACTTGTCCCGACTTTGCTCGACTGCCGCTCGCTGCCGCTCGGGTCGTGGTCCATATGACAGCGCAAGCACGACAAACGTCTGCGGGACGAGACGAGACGACTAAGGAATAAAGTCATGATTACAAACCAAATTTGGAACTCTACACTCCTACACAACAATAGGCGGTGAGCTATTTCAGAAATCACCTGCCGATTCGTACTGTTTTGTCGTTTTCAAAGTCTTCTTGGCAAACTTGGTTAGCACATTCTCCCTCAAACCGAGTTAATTACTGCATTTTCGTACCATTACAGTAGTTTAAAAGGCATAAGGAAGCATCTTTGTCACAACAGAAAGGTAGTTTGAAAATTGGGCTGGCAGGGGTAGCGACATAATACCAAAACGAAAAAAAAAAAAAGGAAGGTAGCCAACAGCACCCAGGTTTCCCAGGTGGTCACCCATCCAAGTACTAACTGGGCCCAATGATGCTTAACTTCGGTGATCGGACGAGAACCGGTGTATCCATCATGGTATGGCCGTTGGCGCGCATCTAATGTAGGACCACGGCAGAATTCGCGTTCGGCTTTTTTCCCAACACACAAAATGTTAGTTTTCCGCCGCATTTGACGAAAGCACTTCCTTCCGCAACAGCCAGTTCCTCGAGGACGCGTGCGGGGAGCGCGCGCCCACCGCCGCGTGTGTGAGACGCACTGCTGCTCGTTGCACCTCCTGTCATTCGCTGGGCGCGTGCAGCCTTCGGCACTAGCGGAGGACGCATCTTGTCCCTGGTGTCCAGCGGAGGGCCTGTACGGGGTGGTGCAGTGTCGTGCTGGAGGGCGCCACTGGTAGCGATGTGGGCTTCCTCGCCTCGCCGCGCCTCACACCAGGTGTCTGCGTAGTTTGCAGTGCATTCGCACCATTCCTGTCCCTGTCCCCGTCCCGACTTGTCCCGACTTTGCTCGACTGCCGCTCGCTGCCGCTCGGGTCGTGGTCCATATGACAGCGCAAGCACGACAAACGTCTGCGGGACGAGACGAGACGACTAAGGAATAAAGTCATGATTACAAACCAAATTTGGAACTCTACACTCCTACACAACAATAGGCGGTGAGCTATTTCAGAAATCACCTGCCGATTCGTACTGTTTTGTCGTTTTCAAAGTCTTCTTGGCAAACTTGGTTAGCACATTCTCCCTCAAACCGAGTTAATTACTGCATTTTCGTACCATTACAGTAGTTTAAAAGGCATAAGGAAGCATCTTTGTCACAACAGAAAGGTAGTTTGAAAATTGGGCTGGCAGGGGTAGCGACATAATACCAAAACGAAAAAAAAAAAAAGGAAGGTAGCCAACAGCACCCAGGTTTCCCAGGTGGTCACCCATCCAAGTACTAACTGGGCCCAATGATGCTTAACTTCGGTGATCGGACGAGAACCGGTGTATCCATCATGGTATGGCCGTTGGCGCGCATCTAATGTAGGACCACGGCAGAATTCGCGTTCGGCTTTTTTCCCAACACACAAAATGTTAGTTTTCCGCCGCATTTGACGAAAGCACTTCCTTCCGCAACAGCCAGTTCCTCGAGGACGCGTGCGGGGAGCGCGCCCCACCGCCGCGTGTGTGAGACGCACTGCTGCTCGTTGCACCTCCTGTCATTCGCTGGGCGCGTGCAGCCTTCGGCACTAGCGGAGGACGCATCTTGTCCCTGGTGTCCAGCGGAGGGCCTGTACGGGGTGGTGCAGTGTCGTGCTGGAGGGCGCCACTGGTAGCGATGTGGGCTTCCTCGCCTCGCCGCGCCTCACACCAGGTGTCTGCGTAGTTTGCAGTGCATTCGCACCATTCCTGTCCCTGTCCCCGTCCCGACTTGTCCCGACTTTGCTCGACTGCCGCTCGCTGCCGCTCGGGTCGTGGTCCATATGACAGCGCAAGCACGACAAACGTCTGCGGGACGAGACGAGACGACTAAGGAATAAAGTCATGATTACAAACCAAATTTGGAACTCTACACTCCTACACAACAATAGGCGGTGAGCTATTTCAGAAATCACCTGCCGATTCGTACTGTTTTGTCGTTTTCAAAGTCTTCTTGGCAAACTTGGTTAGCACATTCTCCCTCAAACCGAGTTAATTACTGCATTTTCGTACCATTACAGTAGTTTAAAAGGCATAAGGAAGCATCTTTGTCACAACAGAAAGGTAGTTTGAAAATTGGGCTGGCAGGGGTAGCGACATAATACCAAAACGAAAAAAAAAAAAAGGAAGGTAGCCAACAGCACCCAGGTTTCCCAGGTGGTCACCCATCCAAGTACTAACTGGGCCCAATGATGCTTAACTTCGGTGATCGGACGAGAACCGGTGTATCCATCATGGTATGGCCGTTGGCGCGCATCTAATGTAGGACCACGGCAGAATTCGCGTTCGGCTTTTTTCCCAACACACAAAATGTTAGTTTTCCGCCGCATTTGACGAAAGCACTTCCTTCCGCAACAGCCAGTTCCTCGAGGACGCGTGCGGGGAGCGCGCCCCACCGCCGCGTGTGTGAGACGCACTGCTGCTCGTTGCACCTCCTGTCATTCGCTGGGCGCGTGCAGCCTTCGGCACTAGCGGAGGACGCATCTTGTCCCTGGTGTCCAGCGGAGGGCCTGTACGGGGTGGTGCAGTGTCGTGCTGGAGGGCGCCACTGGTAGCGATGTGGGCTTCCTCGCCTCGCCGCGCCTCACACCAGGTGTCTGCGTAGTTTGCAGTGCATTCGCACCATTCCTGTCCCTGTCCCCGTCCCGACTTGTCCCGACTTTGCTCGACTGCCGCTCGCTGCCGCTCGGGTCGTGGTCCATATGACAGCGCAAGCACGACAAACGTCTGCGGGACGAGACGAGACGACTAAGGAATAAAGTCATGATTACAAACCAAATTTGGAACTCTACACTCCTACACAACAATAGGCGGTGAGCTATTTCAGAAATCACCTGCCGATTCGTACTGTTTTGTCGTTTTCAAAGTCTTCTTGGCAAACTTGGTTAGCACATTCTCCCTCAAACCGAGTTAATTACTGCATTTTCGTACCATTACAGTAGTTTAAAAGGCATAAGGAAGCATCTTTGTCACAACAGAAAGGTAGTTTGAAAATTGGGCTGGCAGGGGTAGCGACATAATACCAAAACGAAAAAAAAAAAAAGGAAGGTAGCCAACAGCACCCAGGTTTCCCAGGTGGTCACCCATCCAAGTACTAACTGGGCCCAATGATGCTTAACTTCGGTGATCGGACGAGAACCGGTGTATCCATCATGGTATGGCCGTTGGCGCGCATCTAATGTAGGACCACGGCAGAATTCGCGTTCGGCTTTTTTCCCAACACACAAAATGTTAGTTTTCCGCCGCATTTGACGAAAGCACTTCCTTCCGCAACAGCCAGTTCCTCGAGGACGCGTGCGGGGAGCGCGCCCCACCGCCGCGTGTGTGAGACGCACTGCTGCTCGTTGCACCTCCTGTCATTCGCTGGGCGCGTGCAGCCTTCGGCACTAGCGGAGGACGCATCTTGTCCCTGGTGTCCAGCGGAGGGCCTGTACGGGGTGGTGCAGTGTCGTGCTGGAGGGCGCCACTGGTAGCGATGTGGGCTTCCTCGCCTCGCCGCGCCTCACACCAGGTGTCTGCGTAGTTTGCAGTGCATTCGCACCATTCCTGTCCCTGTCCCCGTCCCGACTTGTCCCGACTTTGCTCGACTGCCGCTCGCTGCCGCTCGGGTCGTGGTCCATATGACAGCGCAAGCACGACAAACGTCTGCGGGACGAGACGAGACGACTAAGGAATAAAGTCATGATTACAAACCAAATTTGGAACTCTACACTCCTACACAACAATAGGCGGTGAGCTATTTCAGAAATCACCTGCCGATTCGTACTGTTTTGTCGTTTTCAAAGTCTTCTTGGCAAACTTGGTTAGCACATTCTCCCTCAAACCGAGTTAATTACTGCATTTTCGTACCATTACAGTAGTTTAAAAGGCATAAGGAAGCATCTTTGTCACAACAGAAAGGTAGTTTGAAAATTGGGCTGGCAGGGGTAGCGACATAATACCAAAACGAAAAAAAAAAAAAGGAAGGTAGCCAACAGCACCCAGGTTTCCCAGGTGGTCACCCATCCAAGTACTAACTGGGCCCAATGATGCTTAACTTCGGTGATCGGACGAGAACCGGTGTATCCATCATGGTATGGCCGTTGGCGCGCATCTAATGTAGGACCACGGCAGAATTCGCGTTCGGCTTTTTTCCCAACACACAAAATGTTAGTTTTCCGCCGCATTTGACGAAAGCACTTCCTTCCGCAACAGCCAGTTCCTCGAGGACGCGTGCGGGGAGCGCGCCCCACCGCCGCGTGTGTGAGACGCACTGCTGCTCGTTGCACCTCCTGTCATTCGCTGGGCGCGTGCAGCCTTCGGCACTAGCGGAGGACGCATCTTGTCCCTGGTGTCCAGCGGAGGGCCTGTACGGGGTGGTGCAGTGTCGTGCTGGAGGGCGCCACTGGTAGCGATGTGGGCTTCCTCGCCTCGCCGCGCCTCACACCAGGTGTCTGCGTAGTTTGCAGTGCATTCGCACCATTCCTGTCCCTGTCCCCGTCCCGACTTGTCCCGACTTTGCTCGACTGCCGCTCGCTGCCGCTCGGGTCGTGGTCCATATGACAGCGCAAGCACGACAAACGTCTGCGGGACGAGACGAGACGACTAAGGAATAAAGTCATGATTACAAACCAAATTTGGAACTCTACACTCCTACACAACAATAGGCGGTGAGCTATTTCAGAAATCACCTGCCGATTCGTACTGTTTTGTCGTTTTCAAAGTCTTCTTGGCAAACTTGGTTAGCACATTCTCCCTCAAACCGAGTTAATTACTGCATTTTCGTACCATTACAGTAGTTTAAAAGGCATAAGGAAGCATCTTTGTCACAACAGAAAGGTAGTTTGAAAATTGGGCTGGCAGGGGTAGCGACATAATACCAAAACGAAAAAAAAAAAAAGGAAGGTAGCCAACAGCACCCAGGTTTCCCAGGTGGTCACCCATCCAAGTACTAACTGGGCCCAATGATGCTTAACTTCGGTGATCGGACGAGAACCGGTGTATCCATCATGGTATGGCCGTTGGCGCGCATCTAATGTAGGACCACGGCAGAATTCGCGTTCGGCTTTTTTCCCAACACACAAAATGTTAGTTTTCCGCCGCATTTGACGAAAGCACTTCCTTCCGCAACAGCCAGTTCCTCGAGGACGCGTGCGGGGAGCGCGCCCCACCGCCGCGTGTGTGAGACGCACTGCTGCTCGTTGCACCTCCTGTCATTCGCTGGGCGCGTGCAGCCTTCGGCACTAGCGGAGGACGCATCTTGTCCCTGGTGTCCAGCGGAGGGCCTGTACGGGGTGGTGCAGTGTCGTGCTGGAGGGCGCCACTGGTAGCGATGTGGGCTTCCTCGCCTCGCCGCGCCTCACACCAGGTGTCTGCGTAGTTTGCAGTGCATTCGCACCATTCCTGTCCCTGTCCCCGTCCCGACTTGTCCCGACTTTGCTCGACTGCCGCTCGCTGCCGCTCGGGTCGTGGTCCATATGACAGCGCAAGCACGACAAACGTCTGCGGGACGAGACGAGACGACTAAGGAATAAAGTCATGATTACAAACCAAATTTGGAACTCTACACTCCTACACAACAATAGGCGGTGAGCTATTTCAGAAATCACCTGCCGATTCGTACTGTTTTGTCGTTTTCAAAGTCTTCTTGGCAAACTTGGTTAGCACATTCTCCCTCAAACCGAGTTAATTACTGCATTTTCGTACCATTACAGTAGTTTAAAAGGCATAAGGAAGCATCTTTGTCACAACAGAAAGGTAGTTTGAAAATTGGGCTGGCAGGGGTAGCGACATAATACCAAAACGAAAAAAAAAAAAAGGAAGGTAGCCAACAGCACCCAGGTTTCCCAGGTGGTCACCCATCCAAGTACTAACTGGGCCCAATGATGCTTAACTTCGGTGATCGGACGAGAACCGGTGTATCCATCATGGTATGGCCGTTGGCGCGCATCTAATGTAGGACCACGGCAGAATTCGCGTTCGGCTTTTTTCCCAACACACAAAATGTTAGTTTTCCGCCGCATTTGACGAAAGCACTTCCTTCCGCAACAGCCAGTTCCTCGAGGACGCGTGCGGGGAGCGCGCCCCACCGCCGCGTGTGTGAGACGCACTGCTGCTCGTTGCACCTCCTGTCATTCGCTGGGCGCGTGCAGCCTTCGGCACTAGCGGAGGACGCATCTTGTCCCTGGTGTCCAGCGGAGGGCCTGTACGGGGTGGTGCAGTGTCGTGCTGGAGGGCGCCACTGGTAGCGATGTGGGCTTCCTCGCCTCGCCGCGCCTCACACCAGGTGTCTGCGTAGTTTGCAGTGCATTCGCACCATTCCTGTCCCTGTCCCCGTCCCGACTTGTCCCGACTTTGCTCGACTGCCGCTCGCTGCCGCTCGGGTCGTGGTCCATATGACAGCGCAAGCACGACAAACGTCTGCGGGACGAGACGAGACGACTAAGGAATAAAGTCATGATTACAAACCAAATTTGGAACTCTACACTCCTACACAACAATAGGCGGTGAGCTATTTCAGAAATCACCTGCCGATTCGTACTGTTTTGTCGTTTTCAAAGTCTTCTTGGCAAACTTGGTTAGCACATTCTCCCTCAAACCGAGTTAATTACTGCATTTTCGTACCATTACAGTAGTTTAAAAGGCATAAGGAAGCATCTTTGTCACAACAGAAAGGTAGTTTGAAAATTGGGCTGGCAGGGGTAGCGACATAATACCAAAACGAAAAAAAAAAAAAGGAAGGTAGCCAACAGCACCCAGGTTTCCCAGGTGGTCACCCATCCAAGTACTAACTGGGCCCAATGATGCTTAACTTCGGTGATCGGACGAGAACCGGTGTATCCATCATGGTATGGCCGTTGGCGCGCATCTAATGTAGGACCACGGCAGAATTCGCGTTCGGCTTTTTTCCCAACACACAAAATGTTAGTTTTCCGCCGCATTTGACGAAAGCACTTCCTTCCGCAACAGCCAGTTCCTCGAGGACGCGTGCGGGGAGCGCGCCCCACCGCCGCGTGTGTGAGACGCACTGCTGCTCGTTGCACCTCCTGTCATTCGCTGGGCGCGTGCAGCCTTCGGCACTAGCGGAGGACGCATCTTGTCCCTGGTGTCCAGCGGAGGGCCTGTACGGGGTGGTGCAGTGTCGTGCTGGAGGGCGCCACTGGTAGCGATGTGGGCTTCCTCGCCTCGCCGCGCCTCACACCAGGTGTCTGCGTAGTTTGCAGTGCATTCGCACCATTCCTGTCCCTGTCCCCGTCCCGACTTGTCCCGACTTTGCTCGACTGCCGCTCGCTGCCGCTCGGGTCGTGGTCCATATGACAGCGCAAGCACGACAAACGTCTGCGGGACGAGACGAGACGACTAAGGAATAAAGTCATGATTACAAACCAAATTTGGAACTCTACACTCCTACACAACAATAGGCGGTGAGCTATTTCAGAAATCACCTGCCGATTCGTACTGTTTTGTCGTTTTCAAAGTCTTCTTGGCAAACTTGGTTAGCACATTCTCCCTCAAACCGAGTTAATTACTGCATTTTCGTACCATTACAGTAGTTTAAAAGGCATAAGGAAGCATCTTTGTCACAACAGAAAGGTAGTTTGAAAATTGGGCTGGCAGGGGTAGCGACATAATACCAAAACGAAAAAAAAAAAAAGGAAGGTAGCCAACAGCACCCAGGTTTCCCAGGTGGTCACCCATCCAAGTACTAACTGGGCCCAATGATGCTTAACTTCGGTGATCGGACGAGAACCGGTGTATCCATCATGGTATGGCCGTTGGCGCGCATCTAATGTAGGACCACGGCAGAATTCGCGTTCGGCTTTTTTCCCAACACACAAAATGTTAGTTTTCCGCCGCATTTGACGAAAGCACTTCCTTCCGCAACAGCCAGTTCCTCGAGGACGCGTGCGGGGAGCGCGCCCCACCGCCGCGTGTGTGAGACGCACTGCTGCTCGTTGCACCTCCTGTCATTCGCTGGGCGCGTGCAGCCTTCGGCACTAGCGGAGGACGCATCTTGTCCCTGGTGTCCAGCGGAGGGCCTGTACGGGGTGGTGCAGTGTCGTGCTGGAGGGCGCCACTGGTAGCGATGTGGGCTTCCTCGCCTCGCCGCGCCTCACACCAGGTGTCTGCGTAGTTTGCAGTGCATTCGCACCATTCCTGTCCCTGTCCCCGTCCCGACTTGTCCCGACTTTGCTCGACTGCCGCTCGCTGCCGCTCGGGTCGTGGTCCATATGACAGCGCAAGCACGACAAACGTCTGCGGGACGAGACGAGACGACTAAGGAATAAAGTCATGATTACAAACCAAATTTGGAACTCTACACTCCTACACAACAATAGGCGGTGAGCTATTTCAGAAATCACCTGCCGATTCGTACTGTTTTGTCGTTTTCAAAGTCTTCTTGGCAAACTTGGTTAGCACATTCTCCCTCAAACCGAGTTAATTACTGCATTTTCGTACCATTACAGTAGTTTAAAAGGCATAAGGAAGCATCTTTGTCACAACAGAAAGGTAGTTTGAAAATTGGGCTGGCAGGGGTAGCGACATAATACCAAAACGAAAAAAAAAAAAAGGAAGGTAGCCAACAGCACCCAGGTTTCCCAGGTGGTCACCCATCCAAGTACTAACTGGGCCCAATGATGCTTAACTTCGGTGATCGGACGAGAACCGGTGTATCCATCATGGTATGGCCGTTGGCGCGCATCTAATGTAGGACCACGGCAGAATTCGCGTTCGGCTTTTTTCCCAACACACAAAATGTTAGTTTTCCGCCGCATTTGACGAAAGCACTTCCTTCCGCAACAGCCAGTTCCTCGAGGACGCGTGCGGGGAGCGCGCCCCACCGCCGCGTGTGTGAGACGCACTGCTGCTCGTTGCACCTCCTGTCATTCGCTGGGCGCGTGCAGCCTTCGGCACTAGCGGAGGACGCATCTTGTCCCTGGTGTCCAGCGGAGGGCCTGTACGGGGTGGTGCAGTGTCGTGCTGGAGGGCGCCACTGGTAGCGATGTGGGCTTCCTCGCCTCGCCGCGCCTCACACCAGGTGTCTGCGTAGTTTGCAGTGCATTCGCACCATTCCTGTCCCTGTCCCCGTCCCGACTTGTCCCGACTTTGCTCGACTGCCGCTCGCTGCCGCTCGGGTCGTGGTCCATATGACAGCGCAAGCACGACAAACGTCTGCGGGACGAGACGAGACGACTAAGGAATAAAGTCATGATTACAAACCAAATTTGGAACTCTACACTCCTACACAACAATAGGCGGTGAGCTATTTCAGAAATCACCTGCCGATTCGTACTGTTTTGTCGTTTTCAAAGTCTTCTTGGCAAACTTGGTTAGCACATTCTCCCTCAAACCGAGTTAATTACTGCATTTTCGTACCATTACAGTAGTTTAAAAGGCATAAGGAAGCATCTTTGTCACAACAGAAAGGTAGTTTGAAAATTGGGCTGGCAGGGGTAGCGACATAATACCAAAACGAAAAAAAAAAAAAGGAAGGTAGCCAACAGCACCCAGGTTTCCCAGGTGGTCACCCATCCAAGTACTAACTGGGCCCAATGATGCTTAACTTCGGTGATCGGACGAGAACCGGTGTATCCATCATGGTATGGCCGTTGGCGCGCATCTAATGTAGGACCACGGCAGAATTCGCGTTCGGCTTTTTTCCCAACACACAAAATGTTAGTTTTCCGCCGCATTTGACGAAAGCACTTCCTTCCGCAACAGCCAGTTCCTCGAGGACGCGTGCGGGGAGCGCGCCCCACCGCCGCGTGTGTGAGACGCACTGCTGCTCGTTGCACCTCCTGTCATTCGCTGGGCGCGTGCAGCCTTCGGCACTAGCGGAGGACGCATCTTGTCCCTGGTGTCCAGCGGAGGGCCTGTACGGGGTGGTGCAGTGTCGTGCTGGAGGGCGCCACTGGTAGCGATGTGGGCTTCCTCGCCTCGCCGCGCCTCACACCAGGTGTCTGCGTAGTTTGCAGTGCATTCGCACCATTCCTGTCCCTGTCCCCGTCCCGACTTGTCCCGACTTTGCTCGACTGCCGCTCGCTGCCGCTCGGGTCGTGGTCCATATGACAGCGCAAGCACGACAAACGTCTGCGGGACGAGACGAGACGACTAAGGAATAAAGTCATGATTACAAACCAAATTTGGAACTCTACACTCCTACACAACAATAGGCGGTGAGCTATTTCAGAAATCACCTGCCGATTCGTACTGTTTTGTCGTTTTCAAAGTCTTCTTGGCAAACTTGGTTAGCACATTCTCCCTCAAACCGAGTTAATTACTGCATTTTCGTACCATTACAGTAGTTTAAAAGGCATAAGGAAGCATCTTTGTCACAACAGAAAGGTAGTTTGAAAATTGGGCTGGCAGGGGTAGCGACATAATACCAAAACGAAAAAAAAAAAAAGGAAGGTAGCCAACAGCACCCAGGTTTCCCAGGTGGTCACCCATCCAAGTACTAACTGGGCCCAATGATGCTTAACTTCGGTGATCGGACGAGAACCGGTGTATCCATCATGGTATGGCCGTTGGCGCGCATCTAATGTAGGACCACGGCAGAATTCGCGTTCGGCTTTTTTCCCAACACACAAAATGTTAGTTTTCCGCCGCATTTGACGAAAGCACTTCCTTCCGCAACAGCCAGTTCCTCGAGGACGCGTGCGGGGAGCGCGCCCCACCGCCGCGTGTGTGAGACGCACTGCTGCTCGTTGCACCTCCTGTCATTCGCTGGGCGCGTGCAGCCTTCGGCACTAGCGGAGGACGCATCTTGTCCCTGGTGTCCAGCGGAGGGCCTGTACGGGGTGGTGCAGTGTCGTGCTGGAGGGCGCCACTGGTAGCGATGTGGGCTTCCTCGCCTCGCCGCGCCTCACACCAGGTGTCTGCGTAGTTTGCAGTGCATTCGCACCATTCCTGTCCCTGTCCCCGTCCCGACTTGTCCCGACTTTGCTCGACTGCCGCTCGCTGCCGCTCGGGTCGTGGTCCATATGACAGCGCAAGCACGACAAACGTCTGCGGGACGAGACGAGACGACTAAGGAATAAAGTCATGATTACAAACCAAATTTGGAACTCTACACTCCTACACAACAATAGGCGGTGAGCTATTTCAGAAATCACCTGCCGATTCGTACTGTTTTGTCGTTTTCAAAGTCTTCTTGGCAAACTTGGTTAGCACATTCTCCCTCAAACCGAGTTAATTACTGCATTTTCGTACCATTACAGTAGTTTAAAAGGCATAAGGAAGCATCTTTGTCACAACAGAAAGGTAGTTTGAAAATTGGGCTGGCAGGGGTAGCGACATAATACCAAAACGAAAAAAAAAAAAAGGAAGGTAGCCAACAGCACCCAGGTTTCCCAGGTGGTCACCCATCCAAGTACTAACTGGGCCCAATGATGCTTAACTTCGGTGATCGGACGAGAACCGGTGTATCCATCATGGTATGGCCGTTGGCGCGCATCTAATGTAGGACCACGGCAGAATTCGCGTTCGGCTTTTTTCCCAACACACAAAATGTTAGTTTTCCGCCGCATTTGACGAAAGCACTTCCTTCCGCAACAGCCAGTTCCTCGAGGACGCGTGCGGGGAGCGCGCCCCACCGCCGCGTGTGTGAGACGCACTGCTGCTCGTTGCACCTCCTGTCATTCGCTGGGCGCGTGCAGCCTTCGGCACTAGCGGAGGACGCATCTTGTCCCTGGTGTCCAGCGGAGGGCCTGTACGGGGTGGTGCAGTGTCGTGCTGGAGGGCGCCACTGGTAGCGATGTGGGCTTCCTCGCCTCGCCGCGCCTCACACCAGGTGTCTGCGTAGTTTGCAGTGCATTCGCACCATTCCTGTCCCTGTCCCCGTCCCGACTTGTCCCGACTTTGCTCGACTGCCGCTCGCTGCCGCTCGGGTCGTGGTCCATATGACAGCGCAAGCACGACAAACGTCTGCGGGACGAGACGAGACGACTAAGGAATAAAGTCATGATTACAAACCAAATTTGGAACTCTACACTCCTACACAACAATAGGCGGTGAGCTATTTCAGAAATCACCTGCCGATTCGTACTGTTTTGTCGTTTTCAAAGTCTTCTTGGCAAACTTGGTTAGCACATTCTCCCTCAAACCGAGTTAATTACTGCATTTTCGTACCATTACAGTAGTTTAAAAGGCATAAGGAAGCATCTTTGTCACAACAGAAAGGTAGTTTGAAAATTGGGCTGGCAGGGGTAGCGACATAATACCAAAACGAAAAAAAAAAAAAGGAAGGTAGCCAACAGCACCCAGGTTTCCCAGGTGGTCACCCATCCAAGTACTAACTGGGCCCAATGATGCTTAACTTCGGTGATCGGACGAGAACCGGTGTATCCATCATGGTATGGCCGTTGGCGCGCATCTAATGTAGGACCACGGCAGAATTCGCGTTCGGCTTTTTTCCCAACACACAAAATGTTAGTTTTCCGCCGCATTTGACGAAAGCACTTCCTTCCGCAACAGCCAGTTCCTCGAGGACGCGTGCGGGGAGCGCGCCCCACCGCCGCGTGTGTGAGACGCACTGCTGCTCGTTGCACCTCCTGTCATTCGCTGGGCGCGTGCAGCCTTCGGCACTAGCGGAGGACGCATCTTGTCCCTGGTGTCCAGCGGAGGGCCTGTACGGGGTGGTGCAGTGTCGTGCTGGAGGGCGCCACTGGTAGCGATGTGGGCTTCCTCGCCTCGCCGCGCCTCACACCAGGTGTCTGCGTAGTTTGCAGTGCATTCGCACCATTCCTGTCCCTGTCCCCGTCCCGACTTGTCCCGACTTTGCTCGACTGCCGCTCGCTGCCGCTCGGGTCGTGGTCCATATGACAGCGCAAGCACGACAAACGTCTGCGGGACGAGACGAGACGACTAAGGAATAAAGTCATGATTACAAACCAAATTTGGAACTCTACACTCCTACACAACAATAGGCGGTGAGCTATTTCAGAAATCACCTGCCGATTCGTACTGTTTTGTCGTTTTCAAAGTCTTCTTGGCAAACTTGGTTAGCACATTCTCCCTCAAACCGAGTTAATTACTGCATTTTCGTACCATTACAGTAGTTTAAAAGGCATAAGGAAGCATCTTTGTCACAACAGAAAGGTAGTTTGAAAATTGGGCTGGCAGGGGTAGCGACATAATACCAAAACGAAAAAAAAAAAAAGGAAGGTAGCCAACAGCACCCAGGTTTCCCAGGTGGTCACCCATCCAAGTACTAACTGGGCCCAATGATGCTTAACTTCGGTGATCGGACGAGAACCGGTGTATCCATCATGGTATGGCCGTTGGCGCGCATCTAATGTAGGACCACGGCAGAATTCGCGTTCGGCTTTTTTCCCAACACACAAAATGTTAGTTTTCCGCCGCATTTGACGAAAGCACTTCCTTCCGCAACAGCCAGTTCCTCGAGGACGCGTGCGGGGAGCGCGCCCCACCGCCGCGTGTGTGAGACGCACTGCTGCTCGTTGCACCTCCTGTCATTCGCTGGGCGCGTGCAGCCTTCGGCACTAGCGGAGGACGCATCTTGTCCCTGGTGTCCAGCGGAGGGCCTGTACGGGGTGGTGCAGTGTCGTGCTGGAGGGCGCCACTGGTAGCGATGTGGGCTTCCTCGCCTCGCCGCGCCTCACACCAGGTGTCTGCGTAGTTTGCAGTGCATTCGCACCATTCCTGTCCCTGTCCCCGTCCCGACTTGTCCCGACTTTGCTCGACTGCCGCTCGCTGCCGCTCGGGTCGTGGTCCATATGACAGCGCAAGCACGACAAACGTCTGCGGGACGAGACGAGACGACTAAGGAATAAAGTCATGATTACAAACCAAATTTGGAACTCTACACTCCTACACAACAATAGGCGGTGAGCTATTTCAGAAATCACCTGCCGATTCGTACTGTTTTGTCGTTTTCAAAGTCTTCTTGGCAAACTTGGTTAGCACATTCTCCCTCAAACCGAGTTAATTACTGCATTTTCGTACCATTACAGTAGTTTAAAAGGCATAAGGAAGCATCTTTGTCACAACAGAAAGGTAGTTTGAAAATTGGGCTGGCAGGGGTAGCGACATAATACCAAAACGAAAAAAAAAAAAAGGAAGGTAGCCAACAGCACCCAGGTTTCCCAGGTGGTCACCCATCCAAGTACTAACTGGGCCCAATGATGCTTAACTTCGGTGATCGGACGAGAACCGGTGTATCCATCATGGTATGGCCGTTGGCGCGCATCTAATGTAGGACCACGGCAGAATTCGCGTTCGGCTTTTTTCCCAACACACAAAATGTTAGTTTTCCGCCGCATTTGACGAAAGCACTTCCTTCCGCAACAGCCAGTTCCTCGAGGACGCGTGCGGGGAGCGCGCCCCACCGCCGCGTGTGTGAGACGCACTGCTGCTCGTTGCACCTCCTGTCATTCGCTGGGCGCGTGCAGCCTTCGGCACTAGCGGAGGACGCATCTTGTCCCTGGTGTCCAGCGGAGGGCCTGTACGGGGTGGTGCAGTGTCGTGCTGGAGGGCGCCACTGGTAGCGATGTGGGCTTCCTCGCCTCGCCGCGCCTCACACCAGGTGTCTGCGTAGTTTGCAGTGCATTCGCACCATTCCTGTCCCTGTCCCCGTCCCGACTTGTCCCGACTTTGCTCGACTGCCGCTCGCTGCCGCTCGGGTCGTGGTCCATATGACAGCGCAAGCACGACAAACGTCTGCGGGACGAGACGAGACGACTAAGGAATAAAGTCATGATTACAAACCAAATTTGGAACTCTACACTCCTACACAACAATAGGCGGTGAGCTATTTCAGAAATCACCTGCCGATTCGTACTGTTTTGTCGTTTTCAAAGTCTTCTTGGCAAACTTGGTTAGCACATTCTCCCTCAAACCGAGTTAATTACTGCATTTTCGTACCATTACAGTAGTTTAAAAGGCATAAGGAAGCATCTTTGTCACAACAGAAAGGTAGTTTGAAAATTGGGCTGGCAGGGGTAGCGACATAATACCAAAACGAAAAAAAAAAAAAGGAAGGTAGCCAACAGCACCCAGGTTTCCCAGGTGGTCACCCATCCAAGTACTAACTGGGCCCAATGATGCTTAACTTCGGTGATCGGACGAGAACCGGTGTATCCATCATGGTATGGCCGTTGGCGCGCATCTAATGTAGGACCACGGCAGAATTCGCGTTCGGCTTTTTTCCCAACACACAAAATGTTAGTTTTCCGCCGCATTTGACGAAAGC
Source organism: Schistocerca americana (assembly GCF_021461395.2). Classification (NCBI taxonomy): domain Eukaryota; kingdom Metazoa; phylum Arthropoda; class Insecta; order Orthoptera; family Acrididae; genus Schistocerca; species Schistocerca americana. Next base: position 19,037 of record NW_025725121.1, on the reverse strand, counting down.
ACTTCCTTCCGCAACAGCCAGTTCCTCGAGGACGCGTGCGGGGAGCGCGCCCCACCGCCGCGTGTGTGAGACGCACTGCTGCTCGTTGCACCTCCTGTCATTCGCTGGGCGCGTGCAGCCTTCGGCACTAGCGGAGGACGCATCTTGTCCCTGGTGTCCAGCGGAGGGCCTGTACGGGGTGGTGCAGTGTCGTGCTGGAGGGCGCCACTGGTAGCGATGTGGGCTTCCTCGCCTCGCCGCGCCTCACACCAGGTGTCTGCGTAGTTTGCAGTGCATTCGCACCATTCCTGTCCCTGTCCCCGTCCCGACTTGTCCCGACTTTGCTCGACTGCCGCTCGCTGCCGCTCGGGTCGTGGTCCATATGACAGCGCAAGCACGACAAACGTCTGCGGGACGAGACGAGACGACTAAGGAATAAAGTCATGATTACAAACCAAATTTGGAACTCTACACTCCTACACAACAATAGGCGGTGAGCTATTTCAGAAATCACCTGCCGATTCGTACTGTTTTGTCGTTTTCAAAGTCTTCTTGGCAAACTTGGTTAGCACATTCTCCCTCAAACCGAGTTAATTACTGCATTTTCGTACCATTACAGTAGTTTAAAAGGCATAAGGAAGCATCTTTGTCACAACAGAAAGGTAGTTTGAAAATTGGGCTGGCAGGGGTAGCGACATAATACCAAAACGAAAAAAAAAAAAAGGAAGGTAGCCAACAGCACCCAGGTTTCCCAGGTGGTCACCCATCCAAGTACTAACTGGGCCCAATGATGCTTAACTTCGGTGATCGGACGAGAACCGGTGTATCCATCATGGTATGGCCGTTGGCGCGCATCTAATGTAGGACCACGGCAGAATTCGCGTTCGGCTTTTTTCCCAACACACAAAATGTTAGTTTTCCGCCGCATTTGACGAAAGCACTTCCTTCCGCAACAGCCAGTTCCTCGAGGACGCGTGCGGGGAGCGCGCCCCACCGCCGCGTGTGTGAGACGCACTGCTGCTCGTTGCACCTCCTGTCATTCGCTGGGCGCGTGCAGCCTTCGGCACTAGCGGAGGACGCATCTTGTCCCTGGTGTCCAGCGGAGGGCCTGTACGGGGTGGTGCAGTGTCGTGCTGGAGGGCGCCACTGGTAGCGATGTGGGCTTCCTCGCCTCGCCGCGCCTCACACCAGGTGTCTGCGTAGTTTGCAGTGCATTCGCACCATTCCTGTCCCTGTCCCCGTCCCGACTTGTCCCGACTTTGCTCGACTGCCGCTCGCTGCCGCTCGGGTCGTGGTCCATATGACAGCGCAAGCACGACAAACGTCTGCGGGACGAGACGAGACGACTAAGGAATAAAGTCATGATTACAAACCAAATTTGGAACTCTACACTCCTACACAACAATAGGCGGTGAGCTATTTCAGAAATCACCTGCCGATTCGTACTGTTTTGTCGTTTTCAAAGTCTTCTTGGCAAACTTGGTTAGCACATTCTCCCTCAAACCGAGTTAATTACTGCATTTTCGTACCATTACAGTAGTTTAAAAGGCATAAGGAAGCATCTTTGTCACAACAGAAAGGTAGTTTGAAAATTGGGCTGGCAGGGGTAGCGACATAATACCAAAACGAAAAAAAAAAAAAGGAAGGTAGCCAACAGCACCCAGGTTTCCCAGGTGGTCACCCATCCAAGTACTAACTGGGCCCAATGATGCTTAACTTCGGTGATCGGACGAGAACCGGTGTATCCATCATGGTATGGCCGTTGGCGCGCATCTAATGTAGGACCACGGCAGAATTCGCGTTCGGCTTTTTTCCCAACACACAAAATGTTAGTTTTCCGCCGCATTTGACGAAAGCACTTCCTTCCGCAACAGCCAGTTCCTCGAGGACGCGTGCGGGGAGCGCGCCCCACCGCCGCGTGTGTGAGACGCACTGCTGCTCGTTGCACCTCCTGTCATTCGCTGGGCGCGTGCAGCCTTCGGCACTAGCGGAGGACGCATCTTGTCCCTGGTGTCCAGCGGAGGGCCTGTACGGGGTGGTGCAGTGTCGTGCTGGAGGGCGCCACTGGTAGCGATGTGGGCTTCCTCGCCTCGCCGCGCCTCACACCAGGTGTCTGCGTAGTTTGCAGTGCATTCGCACCATTCCTGTCCCTGTCCCCGTCCCGACTTGTCCCGACTTTGCTCGACTGCCGCTCGCTGCCGCTCGGGTCGTGGTCCATATGACAGCGCAAGCACGACAAACGTCTGCGGGACGAGACGAGACGACTAAGGAATAAAGTCATGATTACAAACCAAATTTGGAACTCTACACTCCTACACAACAATAGGCGGTGAGCTATTTCAGAAATCACCTGCCGATTCGTACTGTTTTGTCGTTTTCAAAGTCTTCTTGGCAAACTTGGTTAGCACATTCTCCCTCAAACCGAGTTAATTACTGCATTTTCGTACCATTACAGTAGTTTAAAAGGCATAAGGAAGCTTCTTTGTCACAACAGAAAGGTAGTTTGAAAATTGGGCTGGCAGGGGTAGCGACATAATACCAAAACGAAAAAAAAAAAAAGGAAGGTAGCCAACAGCACCCAGGTTTCCCAGGTGGTCACCCATCCAAGTACTAACTGGGCCCAATGATGCTTAACTTCGGTGATCGGACGAGAACCGGTGTATCCATCATGGTATGGCCGTTGGCGCGCATCTAATGTAGGACCACGGCAGAATTCGCGTTCGGCTTTTTTCCCAACACACAAAATGTTAGTTTTCCGCCGCATTTGACGAAAGCACTTCCTTCCGCAACAGCCAGTTCCTCGAGGACGCGTGCGGGGAGCGCGCCCCACCGCCGCGTGTGTGAGACGCACTGCTGCTCGTTGCACCTCCTGTCATTCGCTGGGCGCGTGCAGCCTTCGGCACTAGCGGAGGACGCATCTTGTCCCTGGTGTCCAGCGGAGGGCCTGTACGGGGTGGTGCAGTGTCGTGCTGGAGGGCGCCACTGGTAGCGATGTGGGCTTCCTCGCCTCGCCGCGCCTCACACCAGGTGTCTGCGTAGTTTGCAGTGCATTCGCACCATTCCTGTCCCTGTCCCCGTCCCGACTTGTCCCGACTTTGCTCGACTGCCGCTCGCTGCCGCTCGGGTCGTGGTCCATATGACAGCGCAAGCACGACAAACGTCTGCGGGACGAGACGAGACGACTAAGGAATAAAGTCATGATTACAAACCAAATTTGGAACTCTACACTCCTACACAACAATAGGCGGTGAGCTATTTCAGAAATCACCTGCCGATTCGTACTGTTTTGTCGTTTTCAAAGTCTTCTTGGCAAACTTGGTTAGCACATTCTCCCTCAAACCGAGTTAATTACTGCATTTTCGTACCATTACAGTAGTTTAAAAGGCATAAGGAAGCATCTTTGTCACAACAGAAAGGTAGTTTGAAAATTGGGCTGGCAGGGGTAGCGACATAATACCAAAACGAAAAAAAAAAAAAGGAAGGTAGCCAACAGCACCCAGGTTTCCCAGGTGGTCACCCATCCAAGTACTAACTGGGCCCAATGATGCTTAACTTCGGTGATCGGACGAGAACCGGTGTATCCATCATGGTATGGCCGTTGGCGCGCATCTAATGTAGGACCACGGCAGAATTCGCGTTCGGCTTTTTTCCCAACACACAAAATGTTAGTTTTCCGCCGCATTTGACGAAAGCACTTCCTTCCGCAACAGCCAGTTCCTCGAGGACGCGTGCGGGGAGCGCGCCCCACCGCCGCGTGTGTGAGACGCACTGCTGCTCGTTGCACCTCCTGTCATTCGCTGGGCGCGTGCAGCCTTCGGCACTAGCGGAGGACGCATCTTGTCCCTGGTGTCCAGCGGAGGGCCTGTACGGGGTGGTGCAGTGTCGTGCTGGAGGGCGCCACTGGTAGCGATGTGGGCTTCCTCGCCTCGCCGCGCCTCACACCAGGTGTCTGCGTAGTTTGCAGTGCATTCGCACCATTCCTGTCCCTGTCCCCGTCCCGACTTGTCCCGACTTTGCTCGACTGCCGCTCGCTGCCGCTCGGGTCGTGGTCCATATGACAGCGCAAGCACGACAAACGTCTGCGGGACGAGACGAGACGACTAAGGAATAAAGTCATGATTACAAACCAAATTTGGAACTCTACACTCCTACACAACAATAGGCGGTGAGCTATTTCAGAAATCACCTGCCGATTCGTACTGTTTTGTCGTTTTCAAAGTCTTCTTGGCAAACTTGGTTAGCACATTCTCCCTCAAACCGAGTTAATTACTGCATTTTCGTACCATTACAGTAGTTTAAAAGGCATAAGGAAGCATCTTTGTCACAACAGAAAGGTAGTTTGAAAATTGGGCTGGCAGGGGTAGCGACATAATACCAAAACGAAAAAAAAAAAAAGGAAGGTAGCCAACAGCACCCAGGTTTCCCAGGTGGTCACCCATCCAAGTACTAACTGGGCCCAATGATGCTTAACTTCGGTGATCGGACGAGAACCGGTGTATCCATCATGGTATGGCCGTTGGCGCGCATCTAATGTAGGACCACGGCAGAATTCGCGTTCGGCTTTTTTCCCAACACACAAAATGTTAGTTTTCCGCCGCATTTGACGAAAGCACTTCCTTCCGCAACAGCCAGTTCCTCGAGGACGCGTGCGGGGAGCGCGCCCCACCGCCGCGTGTGTGAGACGCACTGCTGCTCGTTGCACCTCCTGTCATTCGCTGGGCGCGTGCAGCCTTCGGCACTAGCGGAGGACGCATCTTGTCCCTGGTGTCCAGCGGAGGGCCTGTACGGGGTGGTGCAGTGTCGTGCTGGAGGGCGCCACTGGTAGCGATGTGGGCTTCCTCGCCTCGCCGCGCCTCACACCAGGTGTCTGCGTAGTTTGCAGTGCATTCGCACCATTCCTGTCCCTGTCCCCGTCCCGACTTGTCCCGACTTTGCTCGACTGCCGCTCGCTGCCGCTCGGGTCGTGGTCCATATGACAGCGCAAGCACGACAAACGTCTGCGGGACGAGACGAGACGACTAAGGAATAAAGTCATGATTACAAACCAAATTTGGAACTCTACACTCCTACACAACAATAGGCGGTGAGCTATTTCAGAAATCACCTGCCGATTCGTACTGTTTTGTCGTTTTCAAAGTCTTCTTGGCAAACTTGGTTAGCACATTCTCCCTCAAACCGAGTTAATTACTGCATTTTCGTACCATTACAGTAGTTTAAAAGGCATAAGGAAGCATCTTTGTCACAACAGAAAGGTAGTTTGAAAATTGGGCTGGCAGGGGTAGCGACATAATACCAAAACGAAAAAAAAAAAAAGGAAGGTAGCCAACAGCACCCAGGTTTCCCAGGTGGTCACCCATCCAAGTACTAACTGGGCCCAATGATGCTTAACTTCGGTGATCGGACGAGAACCGGTGTATCCATCATGGTATGGCCGTTGGCGCGCATCTAATGTAGGACCACGGCAGAATTCGCGTTCGGCTTTTTTCCCAACACACAAAATGTTAGTTTTCCGCCGCATTTGACGAAAGCACTTCCTTCCGCAACAGCCAGTTCCTCGAGGACGCGTGCGGGGAGCGCGCCCCACCGCCGCGTGTGTGAGACGCACTGCTGCTCGTTGCACCTCCTGTCATTCGCTGGGCGCGTGCAGCCTTCGGCACTAGCGGAGGACGCATCTTGTCCCTGGTGTCCAGCGGAGGGCCTGTACGGGGTGGTGCAGTGTCGTGCTGGAGGGCGCCACTGGTAGCGATGTGGGCTTCCTCGCCTCGCCGCGCCTCACACCAGGTGTCTGCGTAGTTTGCAGTGCATTCGCACCATTCCTGTCCCTGTCCCCGTCCCGACTTGTCCCGACTTTGCTCGACTGCCGCTCGCTGCCGCTCGGGTCGTGGTCCATATGACAGCGCAAGCACGACAAACGTCTGCGGGACGAGACGAGACGACTAAGGAATAAAGTCATGATTACAAACCAAATTTGGAACTCTACACTCCTACACAACAATAGGCGGTGAGCTATTTCAGAAATCACCTGCCGATTCGTACTGTTTTGTCGTTTTCAAAGTCTTCTTGGCAAACTTGGTTAGCACATTCTCCCTCAAACCGAGTTAATTACTGCATTTTCGTACCATTACAGTAGTTTAAAAGGCATAAGGAAGCATCTTTGTCACAACAGAAAGGTAGTTTGAAAATTGGGCTGGCAGGGGTAGCGACATAATACCAAAACGAAAAAAAAAAAAAGGAAGGTAGCCAACAGCACCCAGGTTTCCCAGGTGGTCACCCATCCAAGTACTAACTGGGCCCAATGATGCTTAACTTCGGTGATCGGACGAGAACCGGTGTATCCATCATGGTATGGCCGTTGGCGCGCATCTAATGTAGGACCACGGCAGAATTCGCGTTCGGCTTTTTTCCCAACACACAAAATGTTAGTTTTCCGCCGCATTTGACGAAAGCACTTCCTTCCGCAACAGCCAGTTCCTCGAGGACGCGTGCGGGGAGCGCGCCCCACCGCCGCGTGTGTGAGACGCACTGCTGCTCGTTGCACCTCCTGTCATTCGCTGGGCGCGTGCAGCCTTCGGCACTAGCGGAGGACGCATCTTGTCCCTGGTGTCCAGCGGAGGGCCTGTACGGGGTGGTGCAGTGTCGTGCTGGAGGGCGCCACTGGTAGCGATGTGGGCTTCCTCGCCTCGCCGCGCCTCACACCAGGTGTCTGCGTAGTTTGCAGTGCATTCGCACCATTCCTGTCCCTGTCCCCGTCCCGACTTGTCCCGACTTTGCTCGACTGCCGCTCGCTGCCGCTCGGGTCGTGGTCCATATGACAGCGCAAGCACGACAAACGTCTGCGGGACGAGACGAGACGACTAAGGAATAAAGTCATGATTACAAACCAAATTTGGAACTCTACACTCCTACACAACAATAGGCGGTGAGCTATTTCAGAAATCACCTGCCGATTCGTACTGTTTTGTCGTTTTCAAAGTCTTCTTGGCAAACTTGGTTAGCACATTCTCCCTCAAACCGAGTTAATTACTGCATTTTCGTACCATTACAGTAGTTTAAAAGGCATAAGGAAGCATCTTTGTCACAACAGAAAGGTAGTTTGAAAATTGGGCTGGCAGGGGTAGCGACATAATACCAAAACGAAAAAAAAAAAAAGGAAGGTAGCCAACAGCACCCAGGTTTCCCAGGTGGTCACCCATCCAAGTACTAACTGGGCCCAATGATGCTTAACTTCGGTGATCGGACGAGAACCGGTGTATCCATCATGGTATGGCCGTTGGCGCGCATCTAATGTAGGACCACGGCAGAATTCGCGTTCGGCTTTTTTCCCAACACACAAAATGTTAGTTTTCCGCCGCATTTGACGAAAGCACTTCCTTCCGCAACAGCCAGTTCCTCGAGGACGCGTGCGGGGAGCGCGCCCCACCGCCGCGTGTGTGAGACGCACTGCTGCTCGTTGCACCTCCTGTCATTCGCTGGGCGCGTGCAGCCTTCGGCACTAGCGGAGGACGCATCTTGTCCCTGGTGTCCAGCGGAGGGCCTGTACGGGGTGGTGCAGTGTCGTGCTGGAGGGCGCCACTGGTAGCGATGTGGGCTTCCTCGCCTCGCCGCGCCTCACACCAGGTGTCTGCGTAGTTTGCAGTGCATTCGCACCATTCCTGTCCCTGTCCCCGTCCCGACTTGTCCCGACTTTGCTCGACTGCCGCTCGCTGCCGCTCGGGTCGTGGTCCATATGACAGCGCAAGCACGACAAACGTCTGCGGGACGAGACGAGACGACTAAGGAATAAAGTCATGATTACAAACCAAATTTGGAACTCTACACTCCTACACAACAATAGGCGGTGAGCTATTTCAGAAATCACCTGCCGATTCGTACTGTTTTGTCGTTTTCAAAGTCTTCTTGGCAAACTTGGTTAGCACATTCTCCCTCAAACCGAGTTAATTACTGCATTTTCGTACCATTACAGTAGTTTAAAAGGCATAAGGAAGCATCTTTGTCACAACAGAAAGGTAGTTTGAAAATTGGGCTGGCAGGGGTAGCGACATAATACCAAAACGAAAAAAAAAAAAAGGAAGGTAGCCAACAGCACCCAGGTTTCCCAGGTGGTCACCCATCCAAGTACTAACTGGGCCCAATGATGCTTAACTTCGGTGATCGGACGAGAACCGGTGTATCCATCATGGTATGGCCGTTGGCGCGCATCTAATGTAGGACCACGGCAGAATTCGCGTTCGGCTTTTTTCCCAACACACAAAATGTTAGTTTTCCGCCGCATTTGACGAAAGCACTTCCTTCCGCAACAGCCAGTTCCTCGAGGACGCGTGCGGGGAGCGCGCCCCACCGCCGCGTGTGTGAGACGCACTGCTGCTCGTTGCACCTCCTGTCATTCGCTGGGCGCGTGCAGCCTTCGGCACTAGCGGAGGACGCATCTTGTCCCTGGTGTCCAGCGGAGGGCCTGTACGGGGTGGTGCAGTGTCGTGCTGGAGGGCGCCACTGGTAGCGATGTGGGCTTCCTCGCCTCGCCGCGCCTCACACCAGGTGTCTGCGTAGTTTGCAGTGCATTCGCACCATTCCTGTCCCTGTCCCCGTCCCGACTTGTCCCGACTTTGCTCGACTGCCGCTCGCTGCCGCTCGGGTCGTGGTCCATATGACAGCGCAAGCACGACAAACGTCTGCGGGACGAGACGAGACGACTAAGGAATAAAGTCATGATTACAAACCAAATTTGGAACTCTACACTCCTACACAACAATAGGCGGTGAGCTATTTCAGAAATCACCTGCCGATTCGTACTGTTTTGTCGTTTTCAAAGTCTTCTTGGCAAACTTGGTTAGCACATTCTCCCTCAAACCGAGTTAATTACTGCATTTTCGTACCATTACAGTAGTTTAAAAGGCATAAGGAAGCATCTTTGTCACAACAGAAAGGTAGTTTGAAAATTGGGCTGGCAGGGGTAGCGACATAATACCAAAACGAAAAAAAAAAAAAGGAAGGTAGCCAACAGCACCCAGGTTTCCCAGGTGGTCACCCATCCAAGTACTAACTGGGCCCAATGATGCTTAACTTCGGTGATCGGACGAGAACCGGTGTATCCATCATGGTATGGCCGTTGGCGCGCATCTAATGTAGGACCACGGCAGAATTCGCGTTCGGCTTTTTTCCCAACACACAAAATGTTAGTTTTCCGCCGCATTTGACGAAAGCACTTCCTTCCGCAACAGCCAGTTCCTCGAGGACGCGTGCGGGGAGCGCGCCCCACCGCCGCGTGTGTGAGACGCACTGCTGCTCGTTGCACCTCCTGTCATTCGCTGGGCGCGTGCAGCCTTCGGCACTAGCGGAGGACGCATCTTGTCCCTGGTGTCCAGCGGAGGGCCTGTACGGGGTGGTGCAGTGTCGTGCTGGAGGGCGCCACTGGTAGCGATGTGGGCTTCCTCGCCTCGCCGCGCCTCACACCAGGTGTCTGCGTAGTTTGCAGTGCATTCGCACCATTCCTGTCCCTGTCCCCGTCCCGACTTGTCCCGACTTTGCTCGACTGCCGCTCGCTGCCGCTCGGGTCGTGGTCCATATGACAGCGCAAGCACGACAAACGTCTGCGGGACGAGACGAGACGACTAAGGAATAAAGTCATGATTACAAACCAAATTTGGAACTCTACACTCCTACACAACAATAGGCGGTGAGCTATTTCAGAAATCACCTGCCGATTCGTACTGTTTTGTCGTTTTCAAAGTCTTCTTGGCAAACTTGGTTAGCACATTCTCCCTCAAACCGAGTTAATTACTGCATTTTCGTACCATTACAGTAGTTTAAAAGGCATAAGGAAGCATCTTTGTCACAACAGAAAGGTAGTTTGAAAATTGGGCTGGCAGGGGTAGCGACATAATACCAAAACGAAAAAAAAAAAAAGGAAGGTAGCCAACAGCACCCAGGTTTCCCAGGTGGTCACCCATCCAAGTACTAACTGGGCCCAATGATGCTTAACTTCGGTGATCGGACGAGAACCGGTGTATCCATCATGGTATGGCCGTTGGCGCGCATCTAATGTAGGACCACGGCAGAATTCGCGTTCGGCTTTTTTCCCAACACACAAAATGTTAGTTTTCCGCCGCATTTGACGAAAGCACTTCCTTCCGCAACAGCCAGTTCCTCGAGGACGCGTGCGGGGAGCGCGCCCCACCGCCGCGTGTGTGAGACGCACTGCTGCTCGTTGCACCTCCTGTCATTCGCTGGGCGCGTGCAGCCTTCGGCACTAGCGGAGGACGCATCTTGTCCCTGGTGTCCAGCGGAGGGCCTGTACGGGGTGGTGCAGTGTCGTGCTGGAGGGCGCCACTGGTAGCGATGTGGGCTTCCTCGCCTCGCCGCGCCTCACACCAGGTGTCTGCGTAGTTTGCAGTGCATTCGCACCATTCCTGTCCCTGTCCCCGTCCCGACTTGTCCCGACTTTGCTCGACTGCCGCTCGCTGCCGCTCGGGTCGTGGTCCATATGACAGCGCAAGCACGACAAACGTCTGCGGGACGAGACGAGACGACTAAGGAATAAAGTCATGATTACAAACCAAATTTGGAACTCTACACTCCTACACAACAATAGGCGGTGAGCTATTTCAGAAATCACCTGCCGATTCGTACTGTTTTGTCGTTTTCAAAGTCTTCTTGGCAAACTTGGTTAGCACATTCTCCCTCAAACCGAGTTAATTACTGCATTTTCGTACCATTACAGTAGTTTAAAAGGCATAAGGAAGCATCTTTGTCACAACAGAAAGGTAGTTTGAAAATTGGGCTGGCAGGGGTAGCGACATAATACCAAAACGAAAAAAAAAAAAAGGAAGGTAGCCAACAGCACCCAGGTTTCCCAGGTGGTCACCCATCCAAGTACTAACTGGGCCCAATGATGCTTAACTTCGGTGATCGGACGAGAACCGGTGTATCCATCATGGTATGGCCGTTGGCGCGCATCTAATGTAGGACCACGGCAGAATTCGCGTTCGGCTTTTTTCCCAACACACAAAATGTTAGTTTTCCGCCGCATTTGACGAAAGCACTTCCTTCCGCAACAGCCAGTTCCTCGAGGACGCGTGCGGGGAGCGCGCCCCACCGCCGCGTGTGTGAGACGCACTGCTGCTCGTTGCACCTCCTGTCATTCGCTGGGCGCGTGCAGCCTTCGGCACTAGCGGAGGACGCATCTTGTCCCTGGTGTCCAGCGGAGGGCCTGTACGGGGTGGTGCAGTGTCGTGCTGGAGGGCGCCACTGGTAGCGATGTGGGCTTCCTCGCCTCGCCGCGCCTCACACCAGGTGTCTGCGTAGTTTGCAGTGCATTCGCACCATTCCTGTCCCTGTCCCCGTCCCGACTTGTCCCGACTTTGCTCGACTGCCGCTCGCTGCCGCTCGGGTCGTGGTCCATATGACAGCGCAAGCACGACAAACGTCTGCGGGACGAGACGAGACGACTAAGGAATAAAGTCATGATTACAAACCAAATTTGGAACTCTACACTCCTACACAACAATAGGCGGTGAGCTATTTCAGAAATCACCTGCCGATTCGTACTGTTTTGTCGTTTTCAAAGTCTTCTTGGCAAACTTGGTTAGCACATTCTCCCTCAAACCGAGTTAATTACTGCATTTTCGTACCATTACAGTAGTTTAAAAGGCATAAGGAAGCATCTTTGTCACAACAGAAAGGTAGTTTGAAAATTGGGCTGGCAGGGGTAGCGACATAATACCAAAACGAAAAAAAAAAAAAGGAAGGTAGCCAACAGCACCCAGGTTTCCCAGGTGGTCACCCATCCAAGTACTAACTGGGCCCAATGATGCTTAACTTCGGTGATCGGACGAGAACCGGTGTATCCATCATGGTATGGCCGTTGGCGCGCATCTAATGTAGGACCACGGCAGAATTCGCGTTCGGCTTTTTTCCCAACACACAAAATGTTAGTTTTCCGCCGCATTTGACGAAAGCACTTCCTTCCGCAACAGCCAGTTCCTCGAGGACGCGTGCGGGGAGCGCGCCCCACCGCCGCGTGTGTGAGACGCACTGCTGCTCGTTGCACCTCCTGTCATTCGCTGGGCGCGTGCAGCCTTCGGCACTAGCGGAGGACGCATCTTGTCCCTGGTGTCCAGCGGAGGGCCTGTACGGGGTGGTGCAGTGTCGTGCTGGAGGGCGCCACTGGTAGCGATGTGGGCTTCCTCGCCTCGCCGCGCCTCACACCAGGTGTCTGCGTAGTTTGCAGTGCATTCGCACCATTCCTGTCCCTGTCCCCGTCCCGACTTGTCCCGACTTTGCTCGACTGCCGCTCGCTGCCGCTCGGGTCGTGGTCCATATGACAGCGCAAGCACGACAAACGTCTGCGGGACGAGACGAGACGACTAAGGAATAAAGTCATGATTACAAACCAAATTTGGAACTCTACACTCCTACACAACAATAGGCGGTGAGCTATTTCAGAAATCACCTGCCGATTCGTACTGTTTTGTCGTTTTCAAAGTCTTCTTGGCAAACTTGGTTAGCACATTCTCCCTCAAACCGAGTTAATTACTGCATTTTCGTACCATTACAGTAGTTTAAAAGGCATAAGGAAGCATCTTTGTCACAACAGAAAGGTAGTTTGAAAATTGGGCTGGCAGGGGTAGCGACATAATACCAAAACGAAAAAAAAAAAAAGGAAGGTAGCCAACAGCACCCAGGTTTCCCAGGTGGTCACCCATCCAAGTACTAACTGGGCCCAATGATGCTTAACTTCGGTGATCGGACGAGAACCGGTGTATCCATCATGGTATGGCCGTTGGCGCGCATCTAATGTAGGACCACGGCAGAATTCGCGTTCGGCTTTTTTCCCAACACACAAAATGTTAGTTTTCCGCCGCATTTGACGAAAGCACTTCCTTCCGCAACAGCCAGTTCCTCGAGGACGCGTGCGGGGAGCGCGCCCCACCGCCGCGTGTGTGAGACGCACTGCTGCTCGTTGCACCTCCTGTCATTCGCTGGGCGCGTGCAGCCTTCGGCACTAGCGGAGGACGCATCTTGTCCCTGGTGTCCAGCGGAGGGCCTGTACGGGGTGGTGCAGTGTCGTGCTGGAGGGCGCCACTGGTAGCGATGTGGGCTTCCTCGCCTCGCCGCGCCTCACACCAGGTGTCTGCGTAGTTTGCAGTGCATTCGCACCATTCCTGTCCCTGTCCCCGTCCCGACTTGTCCCGACTTTGCTCGACTGCCGCTCGCTGCCGCTCGGGTCGTGGTCCATATGACAGCGCAAGCACGACAAACGTCTGCGGGACGAGACGAGACGACTAAGGAATAAAGTCATGATTACAAACCAAATTTGGAACTCTACACTCCTACACAACAATAGGCGGTGAGCTATTTCAGAAATCACCTGCCGATTCGTACTGTTTTGTCGTTTTCAAAGTCTTCTTGGCAAACTTGGTTAGCACATTCTCCCTCAAACCGAGTTAATTACTGCATTTTCGTACCATTACAGTAGTTTAAAAGGCATAAGGAAGCATCTTTGTCACAACAGAAAGGTAGTTTGAAAATTGGGCTGGCAGGGGTAGCGACATAATACCAAAACGAAAAAAAAAAAAAGGAAGGTAGCCAACAGCACCCAGGTTTCCCAGGTGGTCACCCATCCAAGTACTAACTGGGCCCAATGATGCTTAACTTCGGTGATCGGACGAGAACCGGTGTATCCATCATGGTATGGCCGTTGGCGCGCATCTAATGTAGGACCACGGCAGAATTCGCGTTCGGCTTTTTTCCCAACACACAAAATGTTAGTTTTCCGCCGCATTTGACGAAAGCACTTCCTTCCGCAACAGCCAGTTCCTCGAGGACGCGTGCGGGGAGCGCGCCCCACCGCCGCGTGTGTGAGACGCACTGCTGCTCGTTGCACCTCCTGTCATTCGCTGGGCGCGTGCAGCCTTCGGCACTAGCGGAGGACGCATCTTGTCCCTGGTGTCCAGCGGAGGGCCTGTACGGGGTGGTGCAGTGTCGTGCTGGAGGGCGCCACTGGTAGCGATGTGGGCTTCCTCGCCTCGCCGCGCCTCACACCAGGTGTCTGCGTAGTTTGCAGTGCATTCGCACCATTCCTGTCCCTGTCCCCGTCCCGACTTGTCCCGACTTTGCTCGACTGCCGCTCGCTGCCGCTCGGGTCGTGGTCCATATGACAGCGCAAGCACGACAAACGTCTGCGGGACGAGACGAGACGACTAAGGAATAAAGTCATGATTACAAACCAAATTTGGAACTCTACACTCCTACACAACAATAGGCGGTGAGCTATTTCAGAAATCACCTGCCGATTCGTACTGTTTTGTCGTTTTCAAAGTCTTCTTGGCAAACTTGGTTAGCACATTCTCCCTCAAACCGAGTTAATTACTGCATTTTCGTACCATTACAGTAGTTTAAAAGGCATAAGGAAGCATCTTTGTCACAACAGAAAGGTAGTTTGAAAATTGGGCTGGCAGGGGTAGCGACATAATACCAAAACGAAAAAAAAAAAAAGGAAGGTAGCCAACAGCACCCAGGTTTCCCAGGTGGTCACCCATCCAAGTACTAACTGGGCCCAATGATGCTTAACTTCGGTGATCGGACGAGAACCGGTGTATCCATCATGGTATGGCCGTTGGCGCGCATCTAATGTAGGACCACGGCAGAATTCGCGTTCGGCTTTTTTCCCAACACACAAAATGTTAGTTTTCCGCCGCATTTGACGAAAGCACTTCCTTCCGCAACAGCCAGTTCCTCGAGGACGCGTGCGGGGAGCGCGCCCCACCGCCGCGTGTGTGAGACGCACTGCTGCTCGTTGCACCTCCTGTCATTCGCTGGGCGCGTGCAGCCTTCGGCACTAGCGGAGGACGCATCTTGTCCCTGGTGTCCAGCGGAGGGCCTGTACGGGGTGGTGCAGTGTCGTGCTGGAGGGCGCCACTGGTAGCGATGTGGGCTTCCTCGCCTCGCCGCGCCTCACACCAGGTGTCTGCGTAGTTTGCAGTGCATTCGCACCATTCCTGTCCCTGTCCCCGTCCCGACTTGTCCCGACTTTGCTCGACTGCCGCTCGCTGCCGCTCGGGTCGTGGTCCATATGACAGCGCAAGCACGACAAACGTCTGCGGGACGAGACGAGACGACTAAGGAATAAAGTCATGATTACAAACCAAATTTGGAACTCTACACTCCTACACAACAATAGGCGGTGAGCTATTTCAGAAATCACCTGCCGATTCGTACTGTTTTGTCGTTTTCAAAGTCTTCTTGGCAAACTTGGTTAGCACATTCTCCCTCAAACCGAGTTAATTACTGCATTTTCGTACCATTACAGTAGTTTAAAAGGCATAAGGAAGCATCTTTGTCACAACAGAAAGGTAGTTTGAAAATTGGGCTGGCAGGGGTAGCGACATAATACCAAAACGAAAAAAAAAAAAAGGAAGGTAGCCAACAGCACCCAGGTTTCCCAGGTGGTCACCCATCCAAGTACTAACTGGGCCCAATGATGCTTAACTTCGGTGATCGGACGAGAACCGGTGTATCCATCATGGTATGGCCGTTGGCGCGCATCTAATGTAGGACCACGGCAGAATTCGCGTTCGGCTTTTTTCCCAACACACAAAATGTTAGTTTTCCGCCGCATTTGACGAAAGCACTTCCTTCCGCAACAGCCAGTTCCTCGAGGACGCGTGCGGGGAGCGCGCCCCACCGCCGCGTGTGTGAGACGCACTGCTGCTCGTTGCACCTCCTGTCATTCGCTGGGCGCGTGCAGCCTTCGGCACTAGCGGAGGACGCATCTTGTCCCTGGTGTCCAGCGGAGGGCCTGTACGGGGTGGTGCAGTGTCGTGCTGGAGGGCGCCACTGGTAGCGATGTGGGCTTCCTCGCCTCGCCGCGCCTCACACCAGGTGTCTGCGTAGTTTGCAGTGCATTCGCACCATTCCTGTCCCTGTCCCCGTCCCGACTTGTCCCGACTTTGCTCGACTGCCGCTCGCTGCCGCTCGGGTCGTGGTCCATATGACAGCGCAAGCACGACAAACGTCTGCGGGACGAGACGAGACGACTAAGGAATAAAGTCATGATTACAAACCAAATTTGGAACTCTACACTCCTACACAACAATAGGCGGTGAGCTATTTCAGAAATCACCTGCCGATTCGTACTGTTTTGTCGTTTTCAAAGTCTTCTTGGCAAACTTGGTTAGCACATTCTCCC
The DNA here is from genome assembly GCF_021461395.2 of Schistocerca americana. NCBI lineage: Eukaryota > Metazoa > Arthropoda > Insecta > Orthoptera > Acrididae > Schistocerca > Schistocerca americana. The sequence continues at coordinate 2,872 of NW_025725121.1, read as the reverse complement.
TCAAACCGAGTTAATTACTGCATTTTCGTACCATTACAGTAGTTTAAAAGGCATAAGGAAGCATCTTTGTCACAACAGAAAGGTAGTTTGAAAATTGGGCTGGCAGGGGTAGCGACATAATACCAAAACGAAAAAAAAAAAAAGGAAGGTAGCCAACAGCACCCAGGTTTCCCAGGTGGTCACCCATCCAAGTACTAACTGGGCCCAATGATGCTTAACTTCGGTGATCGGACGAGAACCGGTGTATCCATCATGGTATGGCCGTTGGCGCGCATCTAATGTAGGACCACGGCAGAATTCGCGTTCGGCTTTTTTCCCAACACACAAAATGTTAGTTTTCCGCCGCATTTGACGAAAGCACTTCCTTCCGCAACAGCCAGTTCCTCGAGGACGCGTGCGGGGAGCGCGCCCCACCGCCGCGTGTGTGAGACGCACTGCTGCTCGTTGCACCTCCTGTCATTCGCTGGGCGCGTGCAGCCTTCGGCACTAGCGGAGGACGCATCTTGTCCCTGGTGTCCAGCGGAGGGCCTGTACGGGGTGGTGCAGTGTCGTGCTGGAGGGCGCCACTGGTAGCGATGTGGGCTTCCTCGCCTCGCCGCGCCTCACACCAGGTGTCTGCGTAGTTTGCAGTGCATTCGCACCATTCCTGTCCCTGTCCCCGTCCCGACTTGTCCCGACTTTGCTCGACTGCCGCTCGCTGCCGCTCGGGTCGTGGTCCATATGACAGCGCAAGCACGACAAACGTCTGCGGGACGAGACGAGACGACTAAGGAATAAAGTCATGATTACAAACCAAATTTGGAACTCTACACTCCTACACAACAATAGGCGGTGAGCTATTTCAGAAATCACCTGCCGATTCGTACTGTTTTGTCGTTTTCAAAGTCTTCTTGGCAAACTTGGTTAGCACATTCTCCCTCAAACCGAGTTAATTACTGCATTTTCGTACCATTACAGTAGTTTAAAAGGCATAAGGAAGCATCTTTGTCACAACAGAAAGGTAGTTTGAAAATTGGGCTGGCAGGGGTAGCGACATAATACCAAAACGAAAAAAAAAAAAAGGAAGGTAGCCAACAGCACCCAGGTTTCCCAGGTGGTCACCCATCCAAGTACTAACTGGGCCCAATGATGCTTAACTTCGGTGATCGGACGAGAACCGGTGTATCCATCATGGTATGGCCGTTGGCGCGCATCTAATGTAGGACCACGGCAGAATTCGCGTTCGGCTTTTTTCCCAACACACAAAATGTTAGTTTTCCGCCGCATTTGACGAAAGCACTTCCTTCCGCAACAGCCAGTTCCTCGAGGACGCGTGCGGGGAGCGCGCCCCACCGCCGCGTGTGTGAGACGCACTGCTGCTCGTTGCACCTCCTGTCATTCGCTGGGCGCGTGCAGCCTTCGGCACTAGCGGAGGACGCATCTTGTCCCTGGTGTCCAGCGGAGGGCCTGTACGGGGTGGTGCAGTGTCGTGCTGGAGGGCGCCACTGGTAGCGATGTGGGCTTCCTCGCCTCGCCGCGCCTCACACCAGGTGTCTGCGTAGTTTGCAGTGCATTCGCACCATTCCTGTCCCTGTCCCCGTCCCGACTTGTCCCGACTTTGCTCGACTGCCGCTCGCTGCCGCTCGGGTCGTGGTCCATATGACAGCGCAAGCACGACAAACGTCTGCGGGACGAGACGAGACGACTAAGGAATAAAGTCATGATTACAAACCAAATTTGGAACTCTACACTCCTACACAACAATAGGCGGTGAGCTATTTCAGAAATCACCTGCCGATTCGTACTGTTTTGTCGTTTTCAAAGTCTTCTTGGCAAACTTGGTTAGCACATTCTCCCTCAAACCGAGTTAATTACTGCATTTTCGTACCATTACAGTAGTTTAAAAGGCATAAGGAAGCATCTTTGTCACAACAGAAAGGTAGTTTGAAAATTGGGCTGGCAGGGGTAGCGACATAATACCAAAACGAAAAAAAAAAAAAGGAAGGTAGCCAACAGCACCCAGGTTTCCCAGGTGGTCACCCATCCAAGTACTAACTGGGCCCAATGATGCTTAACTTCGGTGATCGGACGAGAACCGGTGTATCCATCATGGTATGGCCGTTGGCGCGCATCTAATGTAGGACCACGGCAGAATTCGCGTTCGGCTTTTTTCCCAACACACAAAATGTTAGTTTTCCGCCGCATTTGACGAAAGCACTTCCTTCCGCAACAGCCAGTTCCTCGAGGACGCGTGCGGGGAGCGCGCCCCACCGCCGCGTGTGTGAGACGCACTGCTGCTCGTTGCACCTCCTGTCATTCGCTGGGCGCGTGCAGCCTTCGGCACTAGCGGAGGACGCATCTTGTCCCTGGTGTCCAGCGGAGGGCCTGTACGGGGTGGTGCAGTGTCGTGCTGGAGGGCGCCACTGGTAGCGATGTGGGCTTCCTCGCCTCGCCGCGCCTCACACCAGGTGTCTGCGTAGTTTGCAGTGCATTCGCACCATTCCTGTCCCTGTCCCCGTCCCGACTTGTCCCGACTTTGCTCGACTGCCGCTCGCTGCCGCTCGGGTCGTGGTCCATATGACAGCGCAAGCACGACAAACGTCTGCGGGACGAGACGAGACGACTAAGGAATAAAGTCATGATTACAAACCAAATTTGGAACTCTACACTCCTACACAACAATAGGCGGTGAGCTATTTCAGAAATCACCTGCCGATTCGTACTGTTTTGTCGTTTTCAAAGTCTTCTTGGCAAACTTGGTTAGCACATTCTCCCTCAAACCGAGTTAATTACTGCATTTTCGTACCATTACAGTAGTTTAAAAGGCATAAGGAAGCATCTTTGTCACAACAGAAAGGTAGTTTGAAAATTGGGCTGGCAGGGGTAGCGACAT
>NW_025725120.1:0-42847 GCF_021461395.2 Schistocerca americana | reverse complement strand
AGCCGACTTGTCTCCAAGGGTCTATTGCTGCCGCGGGCACCTTATGGTCGTTCTCCTGTGAGTCTAGATTTTCGAATCCGACGCAAAAATGATAGTTAATTGTAACGTTCAGGGCCTCCTAATGCCGATGGAACACTCAAATTGCGTCGAGATTCAATACATCGTCCTCCAGGCGACTTGTCTCCAAGGGTCTATTGCTGCCTCGGGCACCTTATGGTCGTTCTCCTGTGAGTCTAGATTTTCGAAACCGACGCAAAAATGATAGTTAATTGTAACGTTCAGGGCCTTCTAATGACGATGGAACACTCAAATTGCGTCGAGATTCAATATATCGGCCTCCAGCGGACTTGTCTCCAAGGGGATATTGCTGTCTCGTGCACATTATGGTCGTTCTCCTGTGGGTTTAGATTATCGAATCCGACGCAAAAATGATAGTTAATTGTAACGTTCAGGGCCTCCTAATGCCGATGGAACACTCAAATTGTGTCGAGATTCAATACATCGGCCTCCAGCCGTCTTGTCTCCAAGGGGGTATTACTGTCTCGGGCACCATATGATCCTTCTCCTGTGAGTCTAGATTTTCGAATCCGACGCAAAAATGATAGTGAATAGTAACGTTCAGGGCCTCCTAATGACGATAGAAGACTCAAATTGCGTCGAGATTTAATACAACGTCCTCCAGCCGATTTGTCTCCAAGGGGATATTGCTGCCTCGGGCACCAAATGTTCCGTCTGCTGGGAGTCTAGATTTTCGAATCCGTCGAAAAACTGATAGTTAATTGTAACATTCAATGCCTCCTAATGACGATGGAACACTCAAATTGCGTCGCGATCCAATACATCGTCCTCCAGCCGACTTGTCTCCAAGGGTCTAACGCTGCCTCGGGCACCGTATGGTCGTTCTCCTGTGAGTCTAGATTTTAGAATCCGACGCAAAAATGATAGTTAATTGTAACGTTCAGGGCCTCCTAATGCCGATGGAACACTCAAATTGCGTCGAGATTCAATACATCGGCCTCCAGCCGACTTGTCTCCAAGCGGATATTGCTGTCTCGGGCTCCTTATGGACGTTCTCCTGTGAGTCCAGATTTTCGAATCCGACGCAAAAATGATAGTTAATTGTAACGTTCAGGGCCTTGTAATGACGATGGAACACTCAAATTGCGTCGAGATTCAATACATCGGCCTCCAGCGGACTTGTCTCCAAGGGTCTGTTGCTGCCTCGGTCACCTTATGGTCTTTCTTCTGTGAGTTTAGATTATCGAATCCGACGCAAAAATGATAGTTAATTGTAACGTTCAGGGCCTCCTAATGCCGATGGAACACTCAAATTGCGTCGAGATTCAATACATCGGCCTCCAGCCGACTTGTCTCCAAACGGATATTGCTGTCTCGGGCACCTTATGGTCTTTCTCCTGTGAGTCCAGATTTTCGAATCCGACGCTAAAATGATAGTTAATTGTAACGTTCAGGGCCTTGTAATGACGATGGAACACTCAAATTGCGTCGAGATTCAATACATCGGCCTCCAGCGGACTTGTCTCCAAGGGTCTGTTGCTGCCTCGGGCACCTTATGGTCTTTCTTCTGTGAGTTTAGATTATCGAATCCGACGCAAAAATGATAGTTAATTGTAATGCTCAGGGCCTCGTAATGACGATGGAACACTCAAATTGCGTCGCGAGTCAATACAACTTCCTCCAGCCGACTTGTCTACAAGGGGATATTGCTGCCTCGGGCTCCATGTGGTCCGTCTCCTGTGAGTCTAGATTTTCGAATCCGACGTGAAACTGATAGTTAATTGTAAGGTTCAGGGCCTGCTAATGACGATGGAACACTCAATTAGCGTCGAGATTCAATACATCGGCCTCCAGCGGACTTGTCTCCAAGGAGATATTACTGTCTCGGGCACCTTATGGGCGTTCTCCTGTGAGTCTAGATTTTCGAATCCGACGCAAAAATGATAGTTAATTGTAACGTTCAGGGCCTCCTAATGCCGATGGAACACTCAAATTGCGTCAAGATTCAATACATCGGCCTCCAGCTGGCTTGTCTCCAAGGGTCTATTGCTGCCTCGGGCACCTTATGGTCGTTCTCCTGTGAGTTTAGATTATCGAATCCGACGCAAAAATGATAGTTAATTGTAACGTTCAGGGCCTCCTAATGCCGATGGAACACTCAAATTGCGTCGAGATTCAATACAAGGCCTCCAGCCGACTAGTCTCCAAGGGTCTATTGCTGCCTCGGGCACCTTATGGTCGTTCTCCTGTGAGTCTAGATTTTCGAATCCGACGCAAAAATGATAGTTAATTGTAACGTTCAGGGCCTTCTAATGACGATGGAACACTCAAATTGCGTCGAGATTCATTATATCGGCCTCCAGCGGACTTGTCTCCAAGGGGATATTACTGTCTCGTGCACCTTATGGTCGTTCTCCTGTGAGTTTAGATTTTCGAATCCGACGCAAAAACGGTAGTTAATTGTAACGTTCAGGGCCTCCTAATGCCGATGGAACACTCAAATTGCGTCGAGATTCTATACATCGTCCTCCAGCCGACTTGTCTCCAAGGGTCTAACGCTGCCTCGGGCACCTTATGGTCGTTCTATTGTAAGTCTAGATTTTCGAATCCGACGCAAAAATGATAGTTAATTGTAACGTTCAAAGCCTCCTAATGACGATGGAACTCTCAAATTGCGTCAAGATTCAGTACATCGTCCTCCAGCCGACTTGTCTCCAAGGGTCTATTGCTGCCTCGGGCACCGTATGGTCGTTCTCCTGTGAGTCTAGATTTTAGAATCCGACGCAAAACTGATAGTTAAATGTAATGCTCTGGGTCTCGTAATGACGATGGAACACTCAAATTGCGTCGAGAGTCAATACAAGTTCCTCCAGCCGACTTGTCTACAAGGGGATATTGCTTCCTAGGGCTCCACATGGTTCATCTCCTGTGAGTCTAGATTTTCGAATCACACGCGAAACTGATAGTTAATTGTAAGGTTCAGCGCCTCCTAATGACGATGGAACACTCAAATTGCATCGAGATTCAATACATCGGCCTCCAGCGGACTTGTCTCCAAGCGGATATTGCTGTCTCGGGCACCTTATGGGCGTTCTCCTGTGAGTCTAGATTTTCGAATCCGACGCAAAAATGATAGTTAATTGTAACGTTCAGGGCCTCCTAATGCCGATGGAACACTCAAATTGCGTCGAGATTCAATACATCGGCCTCCAGCCGACTTGTCTCCAAGAGTGTATTGCTGCCTCGGGCACCTTATGGTCGTTCTCCTGTGAGTCCAGATTTTTCGAATCCGACGCAAAAATGATAGTTAATTGTAACGTTCAGGGCCTTGTAATGACGATGGAACACTCAAATTGCGTCGAGATTCAATACATCGGCCTCCAGCGGACTTGTCTCCAAGGGTCTGTTGCTGCCTCGGACACCTTATGGTCGTTCTTCTGTGAGTTTAGATTATCGAATCCGACGCAAAAATGATAGTTAATTGTAACGTTCAGGGCCTCCTAATGCCGATGGAACACTCAAATTGCGTCGAGATTCAATACATCGGCCTCCAGCGGACTTGTCTCCAAGCGGATATTGCTGTCTCGGGCACCTTATGGGCGTTCTCCTGTGAGTCTAGATTTTCGAATCCGACGCAAAAATGATAGTTAATTGTAACGTTCAGGGCCTCCTAATGCCGATGGAACACTCAAATTGCGTCGAGATTCAATACATCGGCCTCCAGCCGACTTGTCTCCAAGGGGATATTGCTGTCTCGGGCACAATATGATCCTTCTCCTGTGAGTCTAGATTTTCGAATGCGACGCAAAAATGATATTTAATTGTAACGTTCAGGGCCTTGTAATGACGATGGAACACTCAAATTGCGTCGAGATTCAATATTTCGGCATCTAGCGGACTTGTCTCCAAGGGGATATTGCTGTCTCGGGCACCTTATGGTCGTTCTCCTGAGAGTTTAGATTATCGAATCCGACGCAAAAATGATAGTTAATTGTAACGTTCAGGGCCTCCTAATGCCGATGGAACACTCAAATTGCGTCGAGATTCAATACATCGGCCTCCAGCCGTCTTGTCTCCAAGGGGGTATTACTGTCTCGGGCACCATATGATCCTTCTCCTGTGAGTCTAGATTTTCGAATCCGACGCAAAAATGATGGTTAATAGTAACGTTCAGGGCCTACTAATGACGATAAAAGACTCAAATTGCGTCGAGATTCAATACATCGTCCTCCAGCCGATTTGTCTCCAAGGGGATATTGCTGCCTCGGGCACCAAATGGTCCGTCTGCTGTGAGTCTACATTTTCGAATCCGATGAAAAACTGATTGTTAATTGTAACATTCAGGGCCTCCTAATGACGATGGAACACTCAAATTGCGTCGCGATCCAATACATCGTCCTCCAGCCGACTTGTCTCCAAGGGTCTAATGCTGCCTCGGGCACCTTATGGTCGTTCTCTTGTAAGTCTAGATTTTCGAATCCGATGCAAAAATGATAGTAAATTGTAATGCTCACGGCCTCGTAATGACGATGGAACACTCAAATTGCGTCGCGAGTCAATACAACTTCCTCCAGCCGACTTGTCTACAAGGGGATATTGCTGCCTCGGGCTCCATGTGGTCCGTCTCCTGTGAGTGTAGATTTTCGAATCCGACGTGAAACTGATAGTTAATTGTAAGGTTCAGGGCCTCCTAATGACGATGGAACACTCAATTTGCGTCGAGATTCAATACATCGTCCTCCAGCGGACTTGTCTCCAAGGGGATATTGCTGCCTCGGGCACCTTATGGTCGTTCTCCTGTGAGTCTAGATTTTCGAATCCGACGCAAAAATGATAGTTAATTGTAACGTTCAGGGCCTTGTAATGCCGATGGAACACTCAAATTGCGTCGAGATTCAATACATCGGCCTCCAGCCGACTTGTCTCCAAGGGTCTGTTGCTGCCTCGAGCAATGTATGAACTTCTCCTGTGAGTAGATTTTGAATCCGACGTAAAAATGATAGTTAATTGTAAGGTTCAGGGCCTCCTAATGACGAAGGAACACTCAAATTGCGTTGAGATTCAGTACATCGGCCTCCAGCGGACTTGTCTGCAAGTGGATATTGCTGTCTCGAGCACCGTATGAACTTCTCCTGTGAGTAGATTTTCTAATCCGACGCAAAAATGATAGTTAATTGTAACGTTCAGGCCCCCCTAATGACGATGGAACACTCAAATTGCGTCGAGATTCAATACTTCGTCCTCCAGCCGACTTGTCTCCAAGGGTCTATTGCTGCCTCGGGCACCTTACGGTCGTTCTCCTGTGAGTCTAGATTTTCGAATCCGACGCAAAAATGATAGTTAATTGTAACGTTCAGGGCCTCCTAATGACGATGGAACACTCAAATTGCGTCGAGATACAATACATCGTCCTCCAGCCGAATTGTCTCCAAGGGTCTAACGCTGCCTCGTGCACCTTATGGTCGTTCTATTGTAAGTCTAGATTTTCGAATCCGACGCAAAAATCATAGTTAATTGTAACGTTCAAAGCCTCCTAATGACGATGGATCTCTCAAATTGCGTCGAGGATCAATACATCGTCCTCCAGCCGACTTGTCTCCAAGGGTCTGTTGCTGCCTCGGGCACCGTATGGTCGTTCTATGTGAGTCTAGATTTTAGAATCCGACGCAAAAATGATAGTTAATTGTAACGTTCAGGGCCTCCTAATGCCGATGGAACACTCAAATTGCGTCGAGATTCAATACATCGGCCTCCAGCCGACTTGTCTCCAAGCGGATATTGCTGTCTCGGGCACCTTATGGTCGTTCTCCTGTGAGTCCAGATTTTCGAATCCGACGCAAAAATGATAGTTAATTGTAACGTTCAGGGCCTTGTAATGACGATGGAACACTCAAATTGCGTCGAGATTCAATACATCGGCCTCCAGCGGACTTGTCTCCAAGGGTCTATTGCTGCCTCGGGCACCGTATGGTCGTTCTCCTGTGAGTCTAGATTTTAGAATCCGACGCAAAACTGATAGTTAAATGTAATGCTCAGGGTCTCGTAATGACGATGGAACACTCAAATTGCGTCGAGAGTCAATACAAGTTCCTCCAGCCGACTTGTCTACAAGGGGATATTGCTTCCTAGGGCTCCATGTGGTTCATCTCCTGTGAGTCTAGATTTTCGAATCAGACGCGAAACTGATAGTTAATTGTAAGGTTCAGGGCCTCCTAATGACGATGGAACACTCAAATTGCATCGAGATTCAATACATCGGCCTCCAGCGGACTTGTCTCCAAGCGGATATTGCTGTCTCGGGCACCTTATGGGCGTTCTCCTGTGAGTCTAGATTTCGAATCCGACGCAAAAATGATAGTTAATTGTAACGTTCAGGGCCTCCTAATGCCGATGGAACACTCAAATTGCGTCGAGATTCAATACATCGGCCTCCAGCCGACTTGTCTCCAAGGGGATATTGCTGTCTCGGGCACAATATGATCCTTCTCCTGTGAGTCTAGATTTTCGAATGCGACGCAAAAATGATATTTAATTGTAACGTTCAGGGCCTTGTAATGACGATGGAACACTCAAATTGCGTCGAGATTCAATATTTCGGCCTCTAGCGGACTTGTCTCCAAGGGGATATTGCTGTCTCGGGCACGTTATGGTCGTTCTCCTGAGAGTTTAGATTATCGGAATCCGACGCAAAAATGATAGTTAATTGTAACGTTCAGGGCCTCCTAATGCCGATGGAACACTCAAATTGCGTCGAGATTCAATACATCGGCCTCCAGCCGTCTTGTCTCCAAGGGGGTATTACTGTCTCGGGCACCATATGATCCTTCTCCTGTGAGTCTAGATTTTCGAATCCGACGCAAAAATGATGGTTAATAATAACGTTCAGGGGCTTTTAATGACGATAAAAGACTCAAATGCGTCGAGATTCAATACATCGTCCTCCAGCCGACTTGTCTCCAAGGGTCTAATGCTGCCTCGGGCACCTTATGGTCGTTCTCTTGTAAGTCTAGATTTTCGAATCCGACGCAAAAAAGATAGTTAATTGTAATGCTCAGGGCCTCGTAATGACGATGGAACACTCAAATTGCGTCGCGAGTCAATACAACTTCCTCCAGCCGACTTGTCTACAAGGGGATATTGCTGCCTCGGGCTCCATGTGGTCCGTCTCCTGTGAGTCTAGATTTTCGAATCCGACGTGAAACTGATAGTTAATTGTAAGGTTCAGGGCCTCCTAATGACGATGGAACACTCAAATTGCGTCAAGATTCAATACATCGGCCTCCAGCCGGCTTGTCTCCAAGGGTCTATTGCTGCCTCGGGCACCTTATGGTCGTTCTCCTGTGAGTTTAGATTTTCGAATCCGACGCAAAAATGATAGTTAATTGTAACGTTCAGGGCCTCCTAATGCCGATGGAACACTCAAATTGCGTCGAGATTCTATACATCGTCCTCCAGCTGACTTGTCTCCAAGGGTCTATTGCAGCCTCGGGCACCTTATGGTCGTTCTCCTGTGAGTCTAGATTTTCGAATCCGACGCAAAAATGTTAGTTAATTGTAACGTTCAGGGCCTCCTAATGACGATGAAACACTCAAATTGCGTCGAGATTCAATACATCGGCCTCCAGCCGACTTGTCTCCAAGGGTCTATTGCTGCCTCGGGCACCGTATGGTCGTTCTCCTGTGAGTCTAGATTTTAGAATCCGACGCAAAACTGATAGTTAAATGTAATGCTCAGGGTCTCGTAATGACGATGGAACACTCAAATTGCGTCGAGAGTCAATACAAGTTCCTCCAGCCGACTTGTCTACAAGGGGATATTGCTTCCTAGGGCTCCATGTGGTTCATCTCCTGTGAGTCTAGATTTTCGAATCAGACGCGAAACTGATAGTTAATTGTAAGGTTCAGGGCCTCCTAATGACGATGGAACACTCAAATTGCATCGAGATTCAATACATCGGCCTCCAGCGGACTTGTCTCCAAGCGGATATTGCTGTCTCGGGCACCTTATGGGCGTTCTCCTGTGAGTCTAGATTTTCGAATCCGACGCAAAAATGATAGTTAATTGTAACGTTCAGGGCCTCCTAATGCCGATGGAACACTCAAATTGCGTCGAGATTCAATACATCGGCCTCCAGCCGACTTGTCTCCAAGGGGATATTGCTGTCTCGGGCACAATATGATCCTTCTCCTGTGAGTCTAGATTTTCGAATGCGACGCAAAAATGATATTTAATTGTAACGTTCAGGGCCTTGTAATGACGATGGAACACTCAAATTGCGTCGAGATTCAATATTTCGGCCTCTAGCGGACTTGTCTCCAAGGGGATATTGCTGTCTCGGGCACGTTATGGTCGTTCTCCTGAAAGTTTAGATTATCGAATCCGACGCAAAAATGATAGTTAATTGTAACGTTCAGGGCCTCCTAATGCCGATGGAACACTCAAATTGCGTCGAGATTCAATACATCGGCCTCCAGCCGTCTTGTCTCCAAGGGGGTATTACTGTCTCGGGCACCATATGATCCTTCTCCTGTGAGTCTAGATTTTCGAATCCGATGCAAAAATGATGGTTAATAATAACGTTCAGGGCCTTTTAATGACGATAAAAGACTCAAATTGCGTCGAGATTCAATACATCGTCCTCCAGCCGACTTGTCTCCAAGGGTCTAATGCTGCCTCGGGCACCTTATGGTCGTTCTCTTGTAAGTCTAGATTTTCGAATCCGACGCAAAAATGATAGTTAATTGTAATGCTCAGGGCCTCGTAATGACGATGGAACACTCAAATTGCGTCGCGAGTCAATACAACTTCCTCCAGCCGACTTGTCTACAAGGGGATATTGCTGCCTCGGGCTCCATGTGGTCCGTCTCCTGTGAGTCTAGATTTTCGAATCCGACGTGAAACTGATAGTTAATTGTAAGGTTCAGGGCCTCCTAATGACGATGGAACACTCAAATTGCGTCAAGATTCAATACATCGGCCTCCAGCCGGCTTGTCTCCAAGGGTCTATTGCTGCCTCGGGCACCTTATGGTCGTTCTCCTGTGAGTTTAGATTATCGAATCCGACGCAAAAATGATAGTTAATTCTAACGTTCAGGGCCTCCTAATGCCGATGGAACACTCAAATTGCGTCGAGATTCAATACATCGACCTCCAGCCGACTTGTCTCCAAGGGTCTATTGCTGCCTCGGGCACCTTATGGTCGTTCTCCTGTGAGTCTAGATTATCGAAACCGACGCAAAAATGATAGTTAATTGTAACGTTCAGGGCCTTCTAATGACGATGGAACACTCAAATTGCGTCGAGATTCAATATATCGGCCTCCAGCGGACTTGTCTCCAAGGGGATATTGCTGTCTCGTGCACCTTATGGTTGTTCTCCTGTGAGTTTAGATTTTCGAATCCGACGCAAAAATGATAGTTAATTGTAACGTTCAGGGCCTCCTAATGCCGATGGAACACTCAAATTGCGTCGAGATTCTATACATCGTCCTCCAGCCGACTTGTCTCCAAGGGTCTATTGCAGCCTCGGGCACCTTATGGTCGTTCTCCTGTTAGTCTAGATTTTCGAATCCGACGCAAAAATGTTAGTTAATTGTAACGTTCAGGGCCTCCTAATGACGATGAAACACTCAAATTGCGTCGAGATTCAATACATCGGCCTCCAGCCGACTTGTCTCCAAGGGTCTATTGCTGCCTCGGGCACCTTATGGTCGTTCTCCTGTGAGTCTAGATTTTCGAATCCGTCGCAAAAATGTTAGTTAATTGTAACGTTCAGGGCCTTGTAATGACGATGGAACACTCAAATTGCGTCGAGATTCAATACATCGGCCTCCAGCGGACTTGTCTCCAAGGGTCTGTTGCTGCCTCGGGCACCTTATGGTCGTTCTCCTGTGAGTTTAGATTATCGAAACCGACGCAAAAATGATAGTTAATTGTAACGTTCAGGGCCTCCTAATGCCGATGGAACACTCAAATTGCGTCGAGATACAATACATCGGCCTCCAGCCGACTTGTCTCCAAGGGTCTGTTGCTGCCTCGGGCACCTTATCTTCGCTCTCATGTGAGTCTAGATTTTCGAATCCGACGCAAAAATGATAGTGAATAGTAACGTTCAGGGCCTCCTAATGACGATGAAACACTCAAATTGCGTCGAGATTCAATACATCGGCCTCCAGCCGACTTGTCTCCAAGGGGATATTGCTGTCTCGGGCACAATATGATCCTTTTCCTGTGAGTCTAGATTTTCGAATCCCACGCAAAAATGATATTTAATTGTAACGTTCAGGGCCTTGTAATGACGATGGAACACTCAATTTGCGTCGAGATTCAATACATCGGCCTCCAGCCGACTTGTCTCCAAGGGTCTGTTGCTGCCTCTAGCACCGTATGAACTTCTCCTGTGAGTAGATTTTTGAATCCGACGTAAAAATGATAGTTAATTGTAAGGTTCAGGGCCTCCTAATGACGAAGGAACACTCAAATTGCGTTGAGATTCAGTACATCGGCCTCCAGCGGACTTGTCTGCAAGTGGATATTGCTTTCTCGAGCACCGTATGAACTTCTCCTGTGAGTAGATTTTCTAATCCGACGCAAAAATGATAGTTAATTGTAACGTTCAGGCCCCCCTAATGCCGATGGAACACTCAAGTTGCGTCGAGATTCAATACATCGGCCTCCAGCCGACTTGTCTCCAAGGGGATATTGCTGTCTCGGGCACCATTTGATCCTTCTCCTGTGAGTCTAGATTTCAGAATCGGACGCAAAATTGATAGTGAATAGTTCCTAATGACGATGGAACAGTCAAATTGCGTCGAGATTCAATACATCGGCGTCCAGCCGACTTGTCTCCAAGGGGATATTGCTGTCTCGGGCATAATATGATCCTTCTCCTGTGAGTCTAGATTTTCGAATCCGACGCAAAAATGATAGTTAATTGTAACGTTCAGGGCCTTCTAATGACGATGGAACACTCAAATTGCGTCGAGATTCAATACATCGTCCTCCAGCCGACTTGTCTCCAAGGGTCTATTGCTGCCTCGGGCACCTTATGGTCGTCCTCCTGTGAGTGTAGATTTTCGAATCCGACGCAAAAATGATAGTTAAATGTAACGTTCAGGGCCTTGTAATGACGAAGGAACACTCAAATTGCGTCGAGATTCAATACATCGGCCTCAAGCCGACTTGTCTCCAAGGGTCTGTTGCTGCCTCGAGCACCGTGTGAACTTCACCTGTGAGTAGATTTTTGAATCCGACGCAAAAATGATAGTTAATTGTAAGGTTCAGGGCCTCCTAATGACGAAGGAACACTCAAATTGCGTCGAGATTCAATCCATCGGCCTCCAGCGGACTTGTCTCCAAGGGGATATTGCTGTCTCGAGCACCGTATGAAGTTCTCCTGTGAGTAGATTTTCGAATCCGACGCTAAAATGATTGTTAATTGTAACGTTCAGGGCCTTCTAATGACGATGGAACACTCAAATTGCGTCGAGATTCAATATATCGGCCTGTAGCGGACTTGTCTCCAAGGGTCTATTGCTGCCTCGGGCACCTAATGGTCGTCCTCCTGTGAGTGTAGATTTTCGAATCCGACGCAAAAATGATAGCTAATTGTAACGTACAGGGCCTTGTAATGACGATGGAACACTCAAATTGCGTCGCGATGCAATACGTTGTCCTCCAGCTGATTTGTCTCCAAGGGGATCTTGCTGCCTCGTTCACCAAATGGTCCGTCTGCTGTGAGTCTAGATTTTCGAATCCGACGAGAAACTGATAGTTAATTGTAACATTCAGGGCCTCCAAATGACGATGGAACACTCAAATTGCGTCGCGATCAATTACATCGACCTCCAGCCGACTTTTCTCCAACGGTCTATTGCTGCCTCGGGCACCTTATGGTCGTCTCCAGTGAGTTTAGACTATCGAATCCGACGCAAAAATGATAGTTAATTGTAACGTTTAGGGCCTCCTAATGACGATGGAACACTCAAATTGCGTCGATATTCAATACATCGGCCTCCAGCCGACTTGTCTCCAAGGGTCTATTGCTGCCTCGGGCACCTTATGGTCGTTCTCCTGTGAGTCTAGATTTTCGAATCCGACGCGAAACTGATAGTTAATTGTAACGTTCAGGGCCTCCTAATGACGATGGAACACTCAAATTGCGTCGAGATTCAATACATCGGCCTCCAGCCGACTTGTCTCCAAGAGTCTGTTGCTGCCACGGGCACCTTATGGTCGTTTCCTGTGAGTTTAGATTATCGAATCCGACGCAAAAATGATAGTTAATTGTAACCTTTAGGGCCTCCTAATGACGATGGAACACTCAAATTGCGTCGATATTCAATACTTCGGCCTCCAGCCGACTTGTCTCCAAGGGTCTAATGCTGCCTCGGGCACCTTATGGTCGTTCTCTTGTAAGTCTAGATTTTCGAATCCGACGCAAAAATGATAGTTAATTGTAATGCTCAGGGCCTCGTAATGACGATGGAACAGTCAAATTGCGACGCGAGTCAATACAACTTCCTCCAGCCGACTTGTCTACAAGGGGATATTGCTGCCTCGGGCTCCATGTGGTCCGTCTCCTGTGAGTCCAGATTTTCGAATCCGACGTGAAACTGATAGTTAATTGTAAGGTTCAGGGCCTCCTAATGACGATGGAACACTCAATTTGCGTCGAGATTCAATACATCGGCCTCCAGCGGACTTGTCTCCAAGGGGATATTGCTGTCTCGGGCACCTTATGGGCGTTCTCCTGTGAGTCTAGATTTTCGAATCCGACGCAAAAATGATAGTTAATTGTAACGTTCAGGGCCTCCTAATGCCGATGGAACACTCAAATTGCGTCAAGATTCAATACATCGGCCTCCAGCCGGCTTGTCTCCAAGGGTCTATTGCTGCCTCGGGCACCTTATGGTCGTTCTCCTGTGAGTTTAGATTATCGAATCCGACGCATAAATGATAGTTAATTCTAACGTTCAGGGCCTCCTAATGCCGATGGAGCACTCAAATTGCGTCGAGATGCAATACATCGGCCTCCAGCCGACTTGTCTCCAAGGGTCTATTGCTGCCTCGGGCACCTTATGGTCGTTCTCCTGTGAGTCTAGATTATCGAAACCGACGCAAAAATGATAGTTAATTGTAACGTTCAGGGTCTTCTAATGACGATGGAACACTCAAATTGCGTCGAGATTCAATATATCGGCCTCCAGCGGACTTGTCTATAAGGGGATATTGCTGTCTCGTGCACCTTATGGTTGTTCTCCTGTGAGTTTAGATTTTCGAATCCGACGCAAAAATGATAGTTAATGGTAACGTTCAGGGCCTCCTAATGCCGATGGAACACTCAAATTGCGTCGAGATTCTATACATCGTCCTCCAGCCGACTTGTCTCCAAGGGTCTATTGCAGCCTCGGGCACCTTATGGTCGTTCTCCTGTGAGTCTAGATTTTCGAATCCGACGCAAAAATGATAGTTAATTGTAACGTTCAGGGCCTCCTACTGACGATGAACCACTCAAATTGCGTCGAGATTCAATACATCGGCCTCCAGCCGACTTGTCTCCAAGGGTCTATTGCTGCCTCGGGCACCTTACGGTCGTTCTCCTGTGAGTCTAGATTTTCGATTCCGTCGCAAAAATGTTAGTTAATTGTAACGTTCAGGGCCTTGTAATGACGATGGAACACTCAAATTGCGTCGAGATTCAATACATCGGCCTCCAGCGGACTTGTCTCCAAGGGTCTGTTGCTGCCTCGGGCACCTTATGGTCGTTCTCCTGTGAGTTTAGATTATCGAATCCGTCGAAAAAATGTTAGTTAATTGTAACGTTCAGGGCCTTCTAATGACGATGGAACACTCAAATTGCGTCGAGATTCAATACATCGTCCTCCAGCCGACTTGTCTCCAAGGGTCTATTGCTGCCTCGGGCACCTTATGGTCGTCCTCCTGTGAGTGTAGATTTTCGAATCCGACGCAAAAATGATAGTTAAATGTAACGTTCAGGGCCTTGTAATGACGAAGGAACACTCAAATTGCGTCGAGATTCAATACATCGGCCTCAAGCCGACTTGTCTCCAAGGGTCTGTTGCTGCCTCGAGCACCGTGTAAACTTCTCCTGTGAGTAGATTTTTGAATCCGACGCAAAAATGATAGTTAATTGTAAGGTTCAGGGCCTCCTAATGACGAAGGAACACTCAAATTGCGTCGAGATTCAATCCATCGGCCTCCAGCGGACTTGTCTCCAAGGGGATATTGCTGTCTCGAGCACCGTATGAAGTTCTCCTGTGAGTAGATTTTCGAATCCGACGCTAAAATGATTGTTAATTGTAACGTTCAGGGCCTTCTAATGACGATGGAACACTCAAATTGCGTCGAGATTCAATATATCGGCCTGTAGCGGACTTGTCTCCAAGGGTCTATTGCTGCCTCGGGCACCTAATGGTCGTCCTCCTGTGAGTGTAGATTTTCGAATCCGACGCAAAAATGATAGCTAATTGTAACGTACAGGGCCTTGTAATGACGATGGAACACTCAAATTGCGTCGCGATCCAATACATTGTCCTCCAGCTGATTTGTCTCCAAGGGGATCTTGCTGCCTCGTTCACCAAATGGTCCGTCTGCTGTGAGTCTAGATTTTCGAATCCGACGAGAAACTGATAGTTAATTGTAACATTCAGGGCCTCCAAATGACGATGGAACACTCAAATTGCGTCGCGATCCAATACATCGACCTCCAGCCGACTTTTCTCCAACGGTCTATTGCTGCCTCGGGCACCTTATGGTCGTTCTCCAGTGAGTTTAGACTATCGAATCCGACGCAAAAATGATAGTTAATTGTAACGTTTAGGGCCTCCTAATGACGATGGAACACTCAAATTGCGTCGATATTCAATACATCGGCCTCCAGCCGACTTGTCTCCAAGGGTCTATTGCTGCCTCGGGCACCTTATGGTCGTTCTCCTGTGAGTCTAGATTTTCGAATCCGACGCGAAACTGATAGTTAATTGTAACGTTCAGGGCCTCCTAATGACGATGGAACACTCAAATTGCGTCGAGATTCAATACATCGGCCTCCAGCCGACTTGTCTCCAAGGGTAATTGCTGTCTCGGGCACAATATGATCCTTCTTCTGTGAGTCTAGATTTTCGAATCCGACGCAAAAATGATAGTTAATTGTAACGTTCAGGGCCTTGTAATGACGATGGAACACTCAAATTGCGTCGAGATTCAATACATCGGCCTCCAGCGGACTTGTCTCCAAGGGTCTGTTGCTGCCTCGGGCACCTTATGGTCGTTCTCCTGTGAGTTTAGATTATCGAATCCGTCGAAAAAATGTTAGTTAATTGTAACGTTCAGGGCCTTCTAATGACGATGGAACACTCAAATTGCGTCGAGATTCAATACATCGTCCTCCAGCCGACTTGTCTCCAAGGGTCTATTGCTGCCTCGGGCACCTTATGGTCGTCCTCCTGTGAGTGTAGATTTTCGAATCCGACGCAAAAATGATAGTTAAATGTAACGTTCAGGGCCTTGTAATGACGAAGGAACACTCAAATTGCGTCGAGATTCAATACATCGGCCTCAAGCCGACTTGTCTCCAAGGGTCTGTTGCTGCCTCGAGCACCGTGTGAACTTCTCCTGTGAGTAGATTTTTGAATCCGACGCAAAAATGATAGTTAATTGTAGGGTTCAGGGCCTCCTAATGACGAAGGAACACTCAAATTGCGTCGAGATTCAATCCATCGGCCTCCAGCGGACTTGTCTCCAAGGGGATATTGCTGTCTCGAGCACCGTATGAAGTTCTCCTGTGAGTAGATTTTCGAATCCGACGCTAAAATGATTGTTAATTGTAACGTTCATGGCCTTCTAATGACGATGGAACACTCAAATTGCGTCGAGATTCAATATATCGGCCTGTAGCGGACTTGTCTCTAAGGGTCTATTGCTGCCTCGGGCACCTAATGGTCGTCCTCCTGTGAGTGTAGATTTTCGAATCCGACGCAAAAATGATAGCTAATTGTAACGTACAGGGCCTTGTAATGACGATGGAACACTCAAATTGCGTCGCGATCCAATACATTGTCCTCCAGCTGATTTGTGTCCAAGGGGATCTTGCTGCCTCGTTCACCAAATGGTCCGTCTGCTGTGAGTCTAGATTTTCGAATCCGACGAGAAACTGATAGTTAATTGTAACATTCAGGGCCTCCAAATGACGATGGAACACTCAAATTGCGTCGCGATCCAATACATCGACCTCCAGCCGACTTTTCTCCAACGGTCTATTGCTGCCTCGGGCACCTTATGGTCGTTCTCCAGTGAGTTTAGACTATCGAATCCGACGCAAAAATGATAGTTAATTGTAACGTTTAGGGCCTCCTAATGACGATGGAACACTCAAATTGCGTCGATATTCAATACATCGGCCTCCAGCCGACTTGTCTCCAAGGGTCTATTGCTGCCTCGGGCACCTTATGGTCGTTCTCCTGTGAGTCTAGATTTTCGAATCCGACGCGAAACTGATAGTTAATTGTAACGTTTTGGGCCTTGTAATGACGATGGAACACTCAAATTGCGTCGAGATTCAATACATCGGCCTCCAGCCGACTTGTCTCCAAGAGTCTGTTGCTGCCACGGGCACCTTATGGTCGTCTCCTGTGAGTTTAGATTATCGAATCCGACGCAAAAATGATAGTTAATTGTAACCTTTAGGGCCTCCTAATGACGATGGAACACTCAAATTGCGTCGATATTCAATACTTCGGCCTCCAGCCGACTTGTCTCCAAGGGTCTAATGCTGCCTCGGGCACCTTATGGTCGTTCTCTTGTAAGTCTAGATTTTCGAATCCGACGCAAAAATGATAGTTAATTGTAATGCTCAGGGCCTCGTAATGACGATGGAACACTCAAATTGCGACGCGAGTCAATACAACTTCCTCCAGCCGACTTGTCTACAAGGGGATATTGCTGCCTCGGGCTCCATGTGGTCCGTCTCCTGTGAGTCTAGATTTTCGAATCCGACGTGAAACTGATAGTTAATTGTAAGGTTCAGGGCCTCCTAATGACGATGGAACACTCAATTTGCGTCGAGATTCAATACATCGGCCTCCAGCGGACTTGTCTCCAAGGGGATATTGCTGTCTCGGGCACCTTATGGGCGTTCTCCTGTGAGTCTAGATTTTCGAATCCGACGCAAAAATGATAGTTAATTGTAACGTTCAGGGCCTCCTAATGCCGATGGAACA
The DNA here is from genome assembly GCF_021461395.2 of Schistocerca americana. Lineage (NCBI taxonomy): Eukaryota > Metazoa > Arthropoda > Insecta > Orthoptera > Acrididae > Schistocerca > Schistocerca americana. Next base: position 25,592 of record NW_025725120.1, on the reverse strand, counting down.
CTCAAATTGCGTCAAGATTCAATACATCGGCCTCCAGCCGGCTTGTCTCCAAGGGTCTATTGCTGCCTCGGGCACCTTATGGTCGTTCTCCTGTGAGTTTAGATTATCGAATCCGACGCAAAAATGATAGTTAATTCTAACGTTCAGGGCCTCCTAATGCCGATGGAACACTCAAATTGCGTCGAGATGCAATACATCGGCCTCCAGCCGACTTGTCTCCAAGGGTCTATTGCTGCCTCGGGCACCTTATGGTCGTTCTCCTGTGAGTCTAGATTATCGAAACCGACGCAAAAATGATAGTTAATTGTAACGTTCAGGGCCTTCTAATGACGATGGAACACTCAAATTGCGTCGAGATTCAATATATCGGCCTCCAGCGGACTTGTCTCCAAGGGGATATTGCTGTCTCGTGCACCTTATGGTTGTTCTCCTGTGAGTTTAGATTTTCGAATCCGACGCAAAAATGATAGTTAATGGTAACGTTCAGGGCCTCCTAATGCCGATGGAACACTCAAATTGCGTCGAGATTCTATACATCGTCCTCCAGCCGACTTGTCTCCAAGGGTCTATTGCAGCCTCGGGCACCTTATGGTCGTTCTCCTGTGAGTCTAGATTTTCGAATCCGACGCAAAAATGATAGTTAATTGTAACGTTCAGGGCCTCCTAATGACGATGAAACACTCAAATTGCGTCGAGATTCAATACATCGGCCTCCAGCCGATTTGTCTCCAAGGGTCTATTGCTGCCTCGGGCACCTTATGGTCGTTCTCCTGTGAGTTTAGATTATCGAATCCGACGCAAAAATGATAGTTAATTGTAACGTTCAGGGCCTCCTAATGCCGATGGAACACTCAAATTGCGTCGAGATACAATACATCGGCCTCCAGCCGACTTGTCTCCAAGGGTCTGTTGCTGCCTCGGGCACCTCATCTTCGCTCTCATGTGAGTCTAGATTTTCGAATCCGACGCAAAAATGATAGTGAATAGTAACGTTCAGGGCCTCCTAATGACGATGAAACACTCAAATTGCGTCGAGATTCAATACATCGGCCTCCAGCCGACTTGTCTCCAAGGGGATATTGCTGTCTCGGGCACAATATGATCCTTTTCCTGTGAGTCTAGATTTTCGAATCCGACGCAAAAATGATATTTAATTGTAACGTTCAGGGCCTTGTAATGGCGATGAAACAGTCAAATTGCGTCGAGATTCAATACATCGGCCTCCAGCCGACTTGTCTCCAAGGGTCTGTTGCTGCCTCGAGCACCGTATGAACTTCTCCTGTGAGTAGATTTTTGTATCCGACGTAAAAATGATAGTTAATTGTAAGGTTCAGGGCCTCCTAATGACGAAGGAACACTCAAATTGCGTTGAGATTCAGTACATCGGCCTCCAGCGGACTTGTCTGCAAGTGGATATTGCTGTCTCGAGCACCGTATGAGCTTCTCCTGTGAGTAGATTTTCTAATCCGACGCAAAAATGATAGTTAATTGTAACGTTCAGGCCCCCCTAATGCCGATGGAACACTCAAGTTGCGTCGAGATTCAATACGTCGGCCTCCAGCCGACTTGTCTCCAAGGGGATATTGCTGTCTCGGGCACCATTTGATCCTTCTCCTGTGAGTCTAGATTTCAGAATCCGACGCAAAATTGATAGTGAATAGTTCCTAATGACGATGGAACACTCAAATTGCGTCGAGATTCAATACATCGGCGTCCAGCCGACTTGTCTCCAAGGGGATATTGCTGTCTCGGGCATAATATGATCCTTCTCCTATGAGTCTAGATTTTCGAATCCGACGCAAAAATGATAGTTAATTGTAACGTTCAGGGCCTTCTAATGACAATGGAACACTCAAATTGCGTCGAGATTCAATACATCGTCCTCCAGCCGACTTGTCTCCAAGGGTCTATTGCTGCCTCGGGCACCTTATGGTCGTCCTCCTGTGAGTGTAGAAATTCGAATCCGACGCAAAAATGATAGTTAAATATAACGTTCAGGGCCTTGTAATGACGATGGAACACTCAAATTGCGTCGAGATTCAATATATCGGCCTGTAGCGGACTTGTCTCCAAGGGTCTATTGCTGCCTCGGGCACCTAATGGTCGTCCTCCTGTGAGTGTAGATTTTCGAATCCGACGCAAAAATGATAGCTAATTGTAACGTACAGGGCCTTGTAATGACGATGGAACACTCAAATTGCGTCGCGATCCAATACATTGTCCTCCAGCTGATTTGTCTCCAAGGGGATCTTGCTGCCTCGTTCACCAAATGGGCCGTCTGCTGTGAGTCTAGATTTTCGAATCCGACGAGAAACTGATAGTTAATTGTAACATTCAGGGCCTCCAAATGGACGATGGAACACTCAAATTGCGTCGCGATCCAATACATCGACCTCCAGCCGACTTTTCTCCAACGGTCTATTGCTGCCTCGGGCACCTTATGGTCGTTCTCCAGTGAGTTTAGACTATCGAATCCGACGCAAAAATGATAGTTAATTGTAACGTTTAGGGCCTCCTAATGACGATGGAACACTCAAATTGCGTCGATATTCAATACATCGGCCTCCAGCCGACTTGTCTCCAAGGGTCTATTGCTGCCTCGGGCACCTTATGGTCGTTCTCCTGTGAGTCTAGATTTTCGAATCCGACGCGAAACTGATAGTTAATTGTAACGTTCAGGGCCTTGTAATGACGATGGAACACTCAAATTGCGTCGAGATTCAATACATCGGCCTCCAGCCGACTTGTCTCCAAGAGTCTGTTTGCTGCCACGGGCACCTTATGGTCGTCTCCTGTGAGTTTTAGATTATCGAATCCGACGCAAAAATGATAGTTAATTGTAACCTTTAGGGCCTCCTAATGACGATGGAACACTCAAATTGCGTCGATATTCAATACTTCGGCCTCCAGCCGACTTGTCTCCAAGGGACTAATGCTGCCTCGGGCACCTTATGGTCGTTCTCTTGTAAGTCTAGATTTTCGAATCCGACGCAAAAATGATAGTTAATTGTAACGTTCAGGGCCTCCTAATGCCGATGGAACACTCAAATTGCGTCAAGATTCAATACATCGGCCTCCAGCCGGCTTGTCCTCCAAGGTCTATTGCTGCCTCGGGCACCTTATGGTCGTTGTCCTGTGAGTTTAGATTATCGAATCCGACGCAAAAATGATAGTTAATTCTAACGTTCAGGGCCTCCTAATGCCGATGGAACACTCAAATTGCGTCGAGATGCAATACATCGGCCTCCAGCCGACTTGTCTCCAAGGGTCTATTGCTGCCTCGGGCACCTTATGGTCGTTCTCCTGTGAGTCTAGATTATCGAAACCGACGCAAAAATGATAGTTAATTGTAACGTTCAGGGCCTTCTAATGACGATGGAACACTCAAATTGCGTCGAGATTCAATATATCGGCCTCCAGCGGACTTGTCTCCATGGGGATATTGCTGTCTCGTGCACCTTATGGTTGTTCTCCTGTGAGTTTAGATTTTCGAATCCGACGCAAAAATGATAGTTAATGGTAACGTTCAGGGCCTCCTAATGCCGATGGAACACTCAAATTGCGTCGAGATTCTATACATCGTCCTCCAGCCGACTTGTCTCCAAGGGTCTATTGCAGCCTCGGGCATCTTATGGGGTTCGTTCTCCTGTGAGTCTAGATTTTCGAATCCGACGCAAAAATGATATATTTAATTGTAACGTTCAGGGCCTTGTAATGGCGATGGAACAGTCAAATTGCGTCGAGATTCAATACATCGGCCTCCAGCCGACTTGTCTCCAAGGGTCTGTTGCTGCCTCGAGCACCGTATGAACTTCTCCTGTGAGTAGATTTTTGTATCCGACGTAAAAATGATAGTTAATTGTAAGGTTCAGGGCCTCCTAATGACGAAGGAACACTCAAATTGCGTTGAGATTCAGTACATCGGCCTCCAGCGGACTTGTCTGCAAGTGGATATTGCTGTCTCGAGCACCGTATGAGCTTCTCCTGTGAGTAGATTTTCTAATCCGACGCAAAAATGATAGTTAATTGTAACGTTCAGGCCCCCCTAATGCCGATGGAACACTCAAGTTGCGTCGAGATTCAATACGTCGGCCTCCAGCCGACTTGTCTCCAAGGGGATATTGCTGTCTCGGGCACCATTTGATCCTTCTCCTGTGAGTCTAGATTTCAGAATCCGACGCAAAATTGATAGTGAATAGTTCCTAATGACGATGGAACACTCAAATTGCGTCGAGATTCAATACATCGGCGTCCAGCCGACTTGTCTCCAAGGGGATATTGCTGTCTCGGGCATAATATGATCCTTCTCCTGTGAGTCTAGATTTTCGAATCCGACGCAAAAATGATAGTTAATTGTAACGTTCAGGGCCTTCTAATGACAATGGAACACTCAAATTGCGTCGAGATTCAATACATCGTCCTCCAGCCGACTTGTCTCCAAGGGTCTATTGCTGCCTCGGGCACCTTATGGTCGTCCTCCTGTGAGTGTAGGAATTCGAATCCGACGCAAAAATGATAGTTAAATATAACGTTCAGGGCCTTGTAATGACGAAGGAACACTCAAATTGCGTCGAGATTCAATACATCGGCCTCAAGCCGACTTGTCTCCAAGGGTCTGTTGCTGCCTCGAGCACCGTGTGAACTTCTCCTGTGAGTAGATTTTTGAATCCGACGCAAAAATGATAGTTAATTGTATCGTTCAGGGCCTTGTAATGACGATGGAACACTCAAATTGCGTCGAGATTCAATACATCGGCCTCCAGCCGACTTGTCTCCAAGAGTCTGTTGCTGCCACGGGCACCTTATGGTCGTCTCCTGTGAGTTTAGATTATCGAATCCGACGCAAAAATGATAGTTAATTGTAACCTTTAGGGCCTCCTAATGACGATGGAACACTCAAATTGCGTCGATATTCAATACTTCGGCCTCCAGCCGACTTGTCTCCAAGGGTCTATTGCTGCCTCGGGCACCTTATGGTCGTTCACCTGTGAGTCTAGTTTTCGAATCCGACGCGAAACTGATAGTTAATTGTAACGTTCAGGGCCTCCTAATGACGATGGAACACTCAAATTGCGTCGAGATTCAATACATCGGCCTCCAGCCGACTTGTCTCCAAGGGTAATTGCTGTCTCGGGCACAATATGATCCTTCTACTGTGAGTCTAGATTTTCGAATCCGACGCAAAAATGATAGTTAATTGTATCGTTCAGGGCCTTATAATGACGATGGAACACTCAAATTGCGTCGAGATTCAATACATCGGCCTCCACCCGACATGTCTCCAAGAGTCTGTTGCTGCCTCGGGCACCTTATGGTCGTCTCCTGTGAGTTTAGATTGTCGAATCCGACGCAAAAATGATAGTTAATTGTAACGTTTAGGGCCTCCTAATGACGATGGAACACTCAAATTTCGTCGAAATTCAATACATCGGCCTCCAGTCGACTTGTCTCCAAGGGTCTGTTGCTGCCTCGGGCACCTTATGGTCGTTCTCCTGTGAGTTTAGATTATCGAATCCGACGCAAAAATGATAGTTATTTGTAACGTTTAGGGCCTCGTAATGACGATAGAAGACTCAAATTGCGTCGAGATTCAATACATCGGCCTCCAGCCGACTTGTCTCCAAGGGTCTGTTGCTGCCTCGGGCACCTTATGGTCGTTCTCGTGTGAGTTTAGATTGTCGAATCCGACGCAAAATTGATAGTTAATTGTAACGTTTAGGGCCTCCTAATGACGATGGGACACCCAAATTGCGTCGAGATTCAATACATCGTCCTCCAGCCGACTTTTCTCCATGGGAATATTACTGCCTCCGGCCTCTTATGTTCGCTCTCATGTGAGTCTAGATTTTCGAATCCGACGCAAAAATGATAGTTAATTGTAACGTTTAGGGCCTCCTAATGACGATGGGACACTGAAATTGCGTCGAGATTCAATACATCGGCCTAAAGCCGACTTGTCTCCAAGGTCTGTTGCTGCCTCGGGCACCTTATGTTCGCTCTCTTTTGAGTCTAGATTTTCGAATCCGACGTGAAACTGATTCTTAAATTTAACGTTCAGGGCCTCCTAATGCCGATGGAACACTCAAATTGCGTCGAGATTCAATACATCGGCCTCCAGCCGACTTGTCTCCAAGGGTCTATTGCTGCCTCGGGCACCTTATGGTCGTTTTCCTGTGAGTTTGAATTTTCGAATCCGACGCAAAAATGATAGTGAATAGTAACGTTCAGGGCCTCCTAATGACGATGAAACAAATTGCGTCGAGATTCAATACATCGTCCTCCAGCCGACTTTTCTCCATGGGAATATTACTGCCTCCGGCCTCTTATGTTCGCTCTGATGTGAGTCTAGATTTTCGAATCCGACGCAAAAATGATAGTTAATTGTAACGTTTAGGGCCTCCTAATGACGATGGAACACTCAAATTTCGTCGAAATTCAATACATCGACCTGCAGCCGACTTGTATCCAAGGGGATATTGCAGTCTCGTGCACCATATGATCCTTCTCCTGTTAGTAGATTTTCGAATCCGACGCTAAAATGATAGTTCACTGTAACGTTCAGGGCCTCCTAATGCCGTTGGAACACTCGAATTGCGTCGAGATTCAATACATCGGCCTCCAGCCGACTTGTCTCCAAGGGGATATTGCTGTCTCGGGCACCTTATGGTTGTTCTCCTGTGAGTCTAGATTTTCGAATCCGACGCAAAATTGATAGTTAATTGTAACGTACAGGGCCTTGTAATGACGATGGAACACTCAAATTGCGTCGAGATTCAATACATCGTCTTCCAGCCGATTTGTCTCCAAGGGGATCTTGCTGCCTCGGGCACCAAATGGTCCGTCTGCTGTGAGTCTAGATTTTCGAATCCGACGAGAAACTGATAGTTACTTGTAACATTCAGGGCCTCCAAATGACGATGGAACACTCAAATTGCGTCGCGATCCAATACATCGACCTCCAGCCGACTTTTCTCCAACGGTCTATTGCTGCCTCGGGCACCATATGGTCGTTCTCCTGTGAGTTTAGACTATCGAATCCGACGCAAATATGATAGTTAATTGTAACGTTTAGGGCCTCCTAATGACGATGGAACACTCAAATTGCGTCGATATTCAATACATCGGCCTCCAGCCGACTTGTCTCCAAGGGTCTATTGCTGCCTCGGGCACCTTATGGTCGTTCTCCTGTGAGTCTAGATTTTCGAATCCGACGCGAAACTGATAGTTAATTGTAACGTTCACGGCCTCCTAATGACGATGGAACACTCAAATTGCGTCGAGATTCAATACATCGGCCTCCAGCCGACTTGTCTCCAAGGGTAATTGCTGTCTCGGGCACAATATGATCCTTCTTCTGTGAGTCTAGATTTTCGAATCCGACGCAAAAATGATAGTTAATTGTATCGTTCAGGGCCTTGTAATGACGATGGAACACTCAAATTGCGTCGAGATTCAATACATCGGCCTCCAGCCGACTTGTCTCCAAGAGTCAGTTGCTGCCACGGGCACCTTATGGTCGTCTCCTGTGAGTTTAGATTATCGAATCCGACGCAAAAATGATAGTTAATTGTAACCTTTAGGGCCTCCTAATGACGATGGAACACTCAAATTGCGTCGATATTCAATACTTCGGCCTCCAGCCGACTTGTCTCCAAGGGTCTATTGCTGCCTCGGGCACCTTATGGTCGTTCACCTGTGAGTCTAGTTTTCGAATCCGACGCGAAACTGATAGTTAATTGTAACGTTCAGGGCCTCCTAATGACGATGGAACACTCAAATTGCGTCGAGATTCAATACATCGGCCTCCAGCCGACTTGTCTCCAAGGGTAATTGCTGTCTCGGGCACAATATGATCCTTCTACTGTGAGTCTAGATTTTCGAATCCGACGCAAAAATGATAGTTAATTGTATCGTTCAGGGCCTTATAATGACGATGGAACACTCAAATTGCGTCGAGATTCAATACATCGGCCTCCACCCGACATGTCTCCAAGAGTCTGTTGCTGCCTCGGGCACCTTATGGTCGTCTCCTGTGAGTTTAGATTGTCGAATCCGACGCAAAAATGATAGTTAATTGTAACGTTTAGGGCCTCCTAATGACGATGGAACACTCAAATTTCGTCGAAATTCAATACATCGGCCTCCAGTCGACTTGTCTCCAAGGGTCTGTTGCTGCCTCGGGCACCTTATGGTCGTTCTCCTGTGAGTTTAGATTATCGAATCCGACGCAAAAATGATAGTTAATTGTAACGTTTAGGGCCTCGTAATGACGATAGAAGACTCAAATTGCGTCGAGATTCAATACATCGGCCTCCAGCCGACTTGTCTCCAAGGTCTGTTGCTGCCTCGGGCACCTTATGGTCGTTCTCGTGTGAGTTTAGATTGTCGAATCCGACGCAAAATTGATAGTTAATTGTAACGTTTAGGGCCTCCTAATGACGATGGGACACACAAATTGCGTCGAGATTCAATACATCGTCCTCCAGCCGACTTTTCTCCATGGGAATATTACTGCCTCCGGCCTCTTATGTTCGCTCTCATGTGAGTCTAGATTTTCGAATCCGACGCAAAAATGATAGTTAATTGTAACGTTTAGGGCCTCCTAATGACGATGGGACACTGAAATTGCGTCGAGATTCAATACATCGGCCTAAAGCCGACTTGTCTCCAAGGGTCTGTTGCTGCCTCGGGCACCTTATGTTCGCTCTCTTTTGAGTCTAGATTTTCGAATCCGACGTGAAACTGATTCTTAAATTTAACGTTCAGGGCCTCCTAATGCCGATGGAACACTCAAATTGCGTCGAGATTCAATACATCGGCCTCCAGCCGACTTGTCTCCAAGGGTCTATTGCTGCCTCGGGCACCTTATGGTCGTTTTCCTGTGAGTTTGAATTTTCGAATCCGACGCAAAAATGATAGTGAATAGTAACGTTCAGGGCCTCCTAATGACGATGAAACAAATTGCGTCGAGATTCAATACATCGTCCTCCAGCCGACTTTTCTCCATGGGAATATTACTGCCTCCGGCCTCTTATGTTCGCTCTCATGTGAGTCTAGATTTTCGAATCCGACGCAAAAATGATAGTTAATTGTAACGTTTAGGGCCTCCTAATGACGATGGAACACTCAAATTTCGTCGAAATTCAATACATCGAAATCCAACCGACTTGTATCCAAGGGGATATTGCAGTCTCGTGCACCATATGATCCTTCTCCTGTTAGTAGATTTTCGAATCCGACGCTAAAATGATAGTTCACTGTAACGTTCAGGGCCTCCTAATGCCGATGGAACACTCAAATTGCGTCGAGATACAATACATCGGCCTCCAGCCGACTTGTCTCCAAGGGTCTGTTGCTGCCTCGGGCACCTTATGGTCGTTCTCCTGTGAGTTTAGATTTTCGAATCCGTCGCAAAAATGTTAGTTAATTGTAACGTTCAGGGCCTTGTAATGACGATGGAACACTCAAATTGCGTCGAGATTCAATACATCGGCCTCCAGCGGACTTGTCTCCAAGGGTCTGTTGCTGCCTCGGGCACCTTATGGTCGTTCTCCTGTGAGTTTAGATTATCGAATCCGACGCAAAAATGATAGTTAATTGTAACGTTCAGGGCCTCCTAATGCCGATGGAACACTCAAATTGCGTCGAGATACAATACATCGGCCTCCAGCCGACTTGTCTCCAAGGGTCTGTTGCTGCCTCGGGCACCTTATCTTCGCTCTCATGTGAGTCTAGATTTTCGAATCCGACTCAAAAATGATAGTGAATAGTAACGTTCAGGGACTCCTAATGACGATGAAACAAATTGCGTCGAGATTCAATACATCGGCCTCCAGCCGACTTGTCTCCAAGGGGATATTGCTGTCTCGGGCACAATATGATCCTTTTCCTGTGAGTCTAGATTTTCGAATCCGACGCAAAAATGATATTTAATTGTAACGTTCAGGGCCTTGTAATGACGATGGAACACTCAAATTGCGTCGAGATTCAATACATCGGCCTCCAGCCGACTTGTCTCCAAGGGTCTGTTGCTGCCTCGAGCACCGTATGAACTTCTCCTGTGAGTAGATTTTTGAATCCGACGTAAAAATGATAGTTAATTGTAAGGTTCAGGGCCTCCTAATGACGAAGGAACACTCAAATTGCGTTGAGATTCAGTACATCGGCCTCCAGCGGACTTGTCTGCAAGTGGATATTGCTGTCTCGAGCACCGTATGAGCTTCTCCTGTGAGTAGATTTTCTAATCCGACGCAAAAATGATAGTTAATTGTAACGTTCAGGCCCCCCTAATGCCGATGGAACACTCAAGTTGCGTCGAGATTCAATACATCGGCCTCCAGCCGACTTGTCTCCAAGGGGATATTGCTGTCTCGGGCACCATTTGATCCTTCTCCTGTGAGTCTAGATTTCAGAATCCGACGCAAAATTGATAGTGAATAGTTCCTAATGACGATGGAACACTCAAATTGCGTCGAGATTCAATACATCGGCGTCCAGCCGACTTGTCTCCAAGGGGATATAGCTGTCTCGGGCATAATATGATCCTTCTCCTGTGAGTCTAGATTTTCGAATCCGACGCAAAAATGATAGTTAATTGTAACGTTCAGGGCCTTCTAATGACGATGGAACACTCAAATTGCGTCGAGATTCAATACATCGTCCTCCAGCCGACTTGTCTCCAAGGGTCTGTTGCTGCCTCGGGCACCTTATGGTCGTTCTCGTGTGAGTTTAGATTGTCGAATCCGACGCAAAATTGATAGTTAATTGTAACGTTTAGGGCCTCCTAATGACGATGGGACACACAAATTGCGTCGAGATTCAATACATCGTCCTCCAGCCGACTTTTCTCCATGGGAATATTACTGCCTCCGGCCTCTTATGTTCGCTCTCATGTGAGTCTAGATTTTCGAATCCGACGCAAAAATGATAGTTAATTGTAACGTTTAGGGCCTCCTAATGACGATGGAACACTCAAATTGCGTCGCGATCCAATACATCGTCCTCCAGCCGACTTGTCTCCAAGGGTCTATTGCTGCCTAGGGCACCTTATGGTCGTTCTCCTGTGAGTCTAGAATTTCGAATCCGACGCAAAAATGATAGTTAATTGTAACGTTCAGGGCCTCCTAATGACGATGGAACACTCAAATTGCGTCGCGATCCAATACATCGTCCTCCAGCCGACTTGTCTCCAAGGGTCTAACGCTGCCTCGGGCACCTTATGGTCGTTCTATTGTAAGTCTAGATTTTCGAATCCGACGCAAAAATGATAGTTAATTGTAACGTTCAAAGCCTCCTAATGACGATGGAACTCTCAAATTGCGTCGAGATTCAATACATCGTCCTCCAGCCGACTTGTCTCCAAGGGGATATTGCTGTCTCGGGCACAATATGATCCTTTTCCTGTGAGTCTAGATTTTCGAATCCGACGCAAAAATGATATTTAATTGTAACGTTCAGGGCCTTGTAATGACGATGGAACACTCAAATTGCGTCGAGATTCAATACATCGGCCTCCAGCCGACTTGTCTCCAAGGGTCTGTTGCTGCCTCGAGCACCGTATGAACTTCTCCTGTGAGTAGATTTTTGAATCCGACGTAAAAATGATAGTTAATTGTAAGGTTCAGGGCCTCCTAATGACGAAGGAACACTCAAATTGCGTTGAGATTCAGTACATCGGCCTCCAGCGGACTTGTCTGCAAGTGGATATTGCTGTCTCGAGCACCGTATGAACTTCTCCTGTGAGTAGATTTTCTAATCCGACGCAAAAATGATAGTTGATTGTAACGTTCAGGCCCCCCTAATGACGATGGAACACTCAAATTGCGTCGAGATTCAATACTTCGTCCTCCAGCCGACTTGTCTCCAAGGGTCTATTGCTGCCTCGGGCACCTTATGGTCGTTCTCCTGTGAGTCCAGATTTTCGAATCGGACGCAAAAATGATAGTTAATTGTAACGTTCAGGGCCTTGTAATGACGATGGAACACTCAAATTGCGTCGAGATTCAATACATCGGCCTCCAGCGGACTTGTCTCCAAGGGTCTGTTGCTGCCTCGGACACCTTATGGTCGTTCTTCTGTGAGTTTAGATTATCGAATCCGACGCAAAAATGATAGTTAATTGTAACGTTCAGGGCCTCCTAATGCCGATGGAACACTCAAATTGCGTCGAAATTCAATACATCGGCCACCAGCCGACTTGTCTCCAAGGGGATATTGCTGTCTCGGGCACCATATGATCCTTCTCCTGTGAGTCTAGATTTTCGAATCCGACGCAAAAATGATGGTTAATAGTAACGTTCAGGGCCTACTAATGACGATAAAAGACTCAAATTGCGTCGAGATTCAATACATCGTCCTCCAGCCGAATTGTCTCCAAGGGGATATTGCTGCCTCGGGCACCAAATGGTCCGTCTGCTGTGAGTCTACATTTTCGAATCCGACGAAAAACTGATTGTTAATTGTAACATTCAGGGCCTCCTAATGACGATGGAACACTCAAATTGCGTCGCGATCCAATACATCGTCCTCCAGCCGACTTGTCTCCAAGGGTCTAATGCTGCCTCGGGCACCTTATGGTCGTTCTCTTGTAAGTCTAGAATTTCGAATCCGATGCAAAAATGATAGTTAATTGTAATGCTCACGGCCTCGTAATGACGATGGAACACTCAAATTGCGTCGCGAGTCAATACAACTTCCTCCAGCCGACTTGTCTACAAGGGGATATTGCTGCCTCGGGCTCCATGTGGTCCGTCTCCTGTGAGTGTAGATTTTCGAATCCGACGTGAAACTGATAGTTAATTGTAAGGTTCAGGGCCTCCTAATGACGATGGAACACTCAATTTGCGTCGAGATTCAATACATCGTCCTCCAGCGGACTTGTCTCCAAGGGGATATTGCTGCCTCGGGCACCTTATGGTCGTTCTCCTGTGAGTCTAGATTTTCGAATCCGACGCAAAAATGATAGTTAATTGTAACGTTCAGGGCCTTGTAATGCCGATGGAACACTCAAATTGCGTCGAGATTCAATACATCGGCCTCCAGCCCACTTGTCTCCAAGGGGATATTGCTGTCTCGGGCACAATATGATCCTTTTCCTGTGAGTTTAGATTTTCGAATCCGACGCAAAAATGATATTTAATTGTAACGTTCAGGGCCCTGTAATGACGATGGAACACTCAAATTGCGTCGAGATTCAATACATCGGCCTCCAGCCGACTTGTCTCCAAGGGTCTGTTGCTGCCTCGAGCACCGTATGAACTTCTCCTGTGAGTAGATTTTTGAATCCGACGTAAAAATGATAGTTAATTGTAAGGTTCAGGGCCTCCTAATGACGAAGGAACACTCAAATTGCGTTGAGATTCAGTACATCGGCCTCCAGCGGACTTGTCTGCGAGTGGATATTGCTGTCTCGAGCACCGTATGAACTTCTCCTGTGAGTAGATTTTCTAATCCGACGCAAAAATGATAATTAATTGTAACGTTCAGGCCCCCCTAATGACGATGGAACACTCAAATTGCGTCGAGATTCAATACTTCGTCCTCCAGCCGACTTGTCTCCAAGGGTCTATTGCTGCCTCGGGCACCTTATTGTCGTTCTCGTGTGAGTCCAGATTTTCGAATCCGACGCAAAAATGATAGTTAATTGTAACGTTCAGGGCCTCCTAATGACGATGGAACACTCAAATTGCGTCGAGATTCAATACATCGTCCTCCAGCCGACTTGTCTCCAAGGGTCTATTGCTGCCTCGGGCACCTTATGGTCTTTCTCCTGTGAGTCTAGATTTTCGAATCCGACGCAAAAATGATAGTTAATTGTAACGTTCAGGGCCTTCTAATGACGATGGAACACTCACATTGCGTCGAGATTCAATATATCGGCCTCCAGCGGACTTGTCTCCAAGGGGATATTGCTGTCTCGTGCACCTTATGGTCGTTCTCCTGTGAGTTTAGATTATCGAATCCGACGCAAAAATGATAGTTAATTGTAACGTTCAGGGCCTCGTAATGCCGATGGATCACTCAAATTGCGTCGAGATTCAATACATCGGCCTCCAGCCGTCTTGTCTCCAAGGGGGTATTACCGTCTCGGGCACCATATGATCCTTCTCCTGTGAGTCTAGATTTTCGAATCCGACGCAAAAATGATAGTGAATAGTAACGTTCAGGGCCTCCTAATGACGATAGAAGACTCAAATTCCGTCGAGATTCAATACATCGTCCTCCAGCCGATTTGTCTCCAAGGGTCTAATGCTGCCTCGGGCACCTTATGGTCGTTCTCTTGTAAGTCTAGATTTTAAAATCCGACGCAAAAATGATAGTTAATTGTAACGTTCAAATCCTCCTAATGACGATGGAACTCTCAAATTGCGTCGAGATTGAATACATCGTCCTCCAGCCGACTTGTCTCCAAGGGTCTATTGCTGCCACGGGCACCGTATGGTCGTTCTCCTGTGAGTCTAGATTTTAGAATCCGACGCAAAACTGATAGTTAAATGTAATGCTCAGGGCCTCGTAATGACGATGGAACACTCAAATTGCGTCGAGAGTCAATACAACTTCCTCCAGCCGACTTGTCTACAAGGGGATATTGCTGCCTCGGGCTCCATGTGGTCCGTCTCCTGTGAGTCTAGATTTTCGAATCCGACGCGAAACTGATAGTTAATTGTAAGGTTCAGGGCCTCCTAATGACGATGGAACACTCGAATTGCGTCGAGATTCAATACATCGGCCTCCAGCCGATTTGTCTCCAAGGGTCTAATGCTGCCTCGGGCACCTTATGGTCGTTCTATTGTAAGTCTAGATTTCGAATCCGACGCAAAAATGATAGTTAATTGTAACGTTCAGGGCCTTGTTGTGACGATAGAACACTCAAATTGCGTCGAGATTCAATACATCGGCCCCCAGCGGACTTGTCTCCAAGGGTCTGTTGCTGTCTCGGGCACAATATGCTCCTTCTCCTGTGAGTCTAGATTTTCGAATCCGACGCAAAAATGTTATTTAATTGTAACGTTCAGGGCCTTGTAATGACGATGGAACACTCAAATTGCGTCGAGATTCAATACATCGGCCTCCAGCCGACTTGTCTCCAAGGGTCTGGTTCTGCCTCGAGCACCGTATGAACTTCTCCTGTGATTAGATTTTTGAATCCGACGTAAAAATGATAATTAATTGTAAGGTTCAGGGCCTCCTAATGACGAAGGAACACTCAAATTGCGTCGAGATTCAGTACATCGGCCTCCAGGGGACTTGTCTGCAAGTGGATATTGCTGTCTCGAGCACCGTATGAACTTCTCCTGTGAGAAGATTTTCTAATCCGACGCAAAAATGATAGTTAATTGTAACGTTCAGGGCCCCCTAATGACGATGGAACACTGAAATTGCGTCGAGATTCAATACTTCGTCCCCCAGCCGACTTGTCTCCAAGGGTCTATTGCTGCCTCGGGCACCTTATGGTCGTTCTCCTGTGAGTCTAGATTTTCGAATCCGACGCAAAAATGATAGTTAATTGTAACGTTCAGGGCCTCCTAATGACGATGGAACACTCAAATTGCGTCGAGATTCAATACATCGTCCTCCAGCCGACTTGTCTCCAAGGGTCTATTGCTGCCTCGGGCACCTTATGGTCGTTCTCCTGTGAGTCTAGATTTTCGAATCCGACGCAAAAATGATAGTTAATTGTAACGTTCAGGGCCTTCTAATGACGATGGAACACTCACATTGCGTCGAGATTCAATATATCGGCCTCCAGCGGACTTGTCTCCAAGGGGATATTGCTGTCTCGTGCACCTTATGGTCGTTCTCCTGTGAGTTTAGATTATCGAATCCGACGCAAAAATGATAGTTAATTGTAACGTTCAGGGCCTCGTAATGCCGATGGATCACTCAAATTGCGTCGAGATTCAATACATCGGCCTCCAGCCGTCTTGTCTCCAAGGGGGTATTACCGTCTCGGGCACCATATGATCCTTCTCCTGTGAGTCTAGATTTTCGAATCCGACGCAAAAATGATAGTGAATAGTAACGTTCAGGGCCTCCTAATGACGATAGAAGACTCAAATTGCGTCGAGATTCAATACATCGGCCTCCAGCCGATTTGTCTCCAAGGGTCTAATGCTGCCTCGGGCACCTTATGGTCGTTCTATTGTAAGTCTAGATTTCGAATCCGACGCAAAAATGATAGTTAATTGTAACGTTCAGGGCCTTGTTGTGACGATAGAACACTCAAATTGCGTCGAGATTCAATACATCGGCCCCCAGCGGACTTGTCTCCAAGGGTCTGTTGCTGCATCGGGCACCTTATGGTCGTTCTTCTGTGAGTTTAGATTATCGAATCCGACGCAAAAATTATAGTTAATTGTAACGTTCAGGGCCTCCTAATGCCGATGGAACACCGAAATTGCGTCGAGATTCAATACATCGGCCTCCAGCCGACTTGTCTCCAAGGGGATATTGCTGTCTCGGGCACAATATGCTCCTTCTCCTGTGAGTCTAGATTTTCGAATCCGACGCAAAAATGTTATTTAATTGTAACGTTCAGGGCCTTGTAATGACGATGGAACACTCAAATTGCGTCGAGATTCAATACATCGGCCTCCAGCCGACTTGTCTCCAAGGGTCTGGTTCTGCCTCGAGCACCGTATGAACTTCCCTGTGATTAGATTTTTGAATCCGACGTAAAAATGATAATTAATTGTAAGGTTCAGGGCCTCCTAATGACGAAGGAACACTCAAATTGCGTCGAGATTCAGTACATCGGCCTCCAGGGGACTTGTCTGCAAGTGGATATTGCTGTCTCGAGCACCGTATGAACTTCTCCTGTGAGAAGATTTTCTAATCCGACGCAAAAATGATAGTTAATTGTAACGTTCAGGGCCCCCTAATGACGATGGAACACTGAAATTGCGTCGAGATTCAATACTTCGTCCCCCAGCCGACTTGTCTCCAAGGGTCTATTGTTGCCTCGGGCACCTTATGGTCGTTCTCCTGTGAGTCTAGATTTTCGAATCCGACGCAAAAATGATAGTTAATTGTAACGTTCAGGGCCTCCTAATGACGATGGAACACTCAAATTGCGTCGAGATTCAATACATCGTCCTCCAGCCGACTTGTCTCCAAGGGTCTATTGCTGCCTCGGGCACCTTATGGTCGTTCTCCTGTGAGTCTAGATTTTCGAATCCGACGCAAAAATGATAGTTAATTGTAACGTTCAGGGCCTTCTAATGACGATGGAACACTCAAATTGCGTCGAGATTCAATATATCGGCCTCCAGCGGACTTGTCTCCAAGGGGATATTGCTGTCTCGTGCACCTTATGGTCGTTCTCCTGTGAGTCTAGATTTTCGAATCCGACGCAAAAATGATAGTGAATAGTAACGTTCAGGGCCTCCTAATGACGATAGAAGACTCAAATTGCGTCGAGATTCAATACATCGTCCTCCAGCCGATTTGTCTCCTAGGGGATATTGCTGCCTCGGGCAACAAATGTTCCGTCTGCTGTGAGTCTAGATTTTCGAATCCGACGAAAAACTGATAGTTAATTGTAACATTCAGGGCCTCCTAATGACGATGGAACACTCAAATTGCGTCGCGATCAAATACATCGTCCTCCAGCCGACTTGTCTCCAAGGGTCTATTGCTGCCACGGGCACCGTATGGTCGTTCTCCTGTGAGTCTAGATTTTCGAATCCGACGCAAAAATGATAAATAATTGTAACGTTCAGGGCCTCCTAATGCCGATGGAATACTCAAATTGCGTCGAGATTCAATACATCGGCCTCCAGCCGACTTGTCTCCAAGGGTCTATTGCTGCCTCGGGCACCTTATGGTCGTTCTCCTGTGAGTCTAGATTTTCGAATCCGACGCAAAAATGATAGTTAATTGTAACGTTCAGGGCCTTCTAATGACGATGGAACACTCAAATTGCGTCGAGATTCAATATATCGGCCTCCAGCCGTCTTGTCTCCAAGGGGGTATTACCGTCTCGGGCACCATATGATCCTTCTCCTGTGAGTCTTGATTTTCGAATCCGACGCATAAATGATAGTTAATTGTAACGTTCAGGGCCTCCTAATGACGATAGAAGACTCAAATTGCGTCGAGATTCAATACATCGGCCTCCAGCCGTCTTGTCTCCAAGGGGGTATTACCGTCTCGGGCACCATATGATCCTTCTCCTGTGAGTCTTGATTTTCGAATCCGACGCATAAATGATAGTTAATTGTAACGTTCAGGGCCTCCTAATGACGATAGAAGACTCAAATTGCGTCGAGATTCAATACATCGTCCTCCAGCCGATTTGTCTCCAAGGGTCTAATGCTGCCTCGGGCACCTTATGGTCGTTCTCTTGTAAGTCTAGATTTTCGAATCCGACGCAAAAATGATAGTTAATTGTAATGCTCAGGGCCTCGTAATGACGATGGAACACTCAAATTGAGTCGCGAGTCAATACAACTTCCTCCAGCCGACTTGTCCACAAGGGGATATTGCTGCCTCGGGCTCCATGTGGTCCGTCTCCTGTGAGTCTAGATTTTCGAATCCGACGTGAAACTGATAGTTAATTGTAAGGTTCAGGGCCTGCTAATGACGATGGAACACTCAATTAGCGTCGAGATTCAATACATCGGCCTCCAGCGGACTTGTCTCCAAGGAGATATTACTGCCTCGGGCACCTTATGGGCGTTCTCCTGTGAGTCTAGATTTTCGAATCCGACGCAAAAATTATAGTTAATTGTAACGTTCAGGGCCTCCTAATGACGATGAAACACTAAAATTGCGTCGAGATTCAATACATCGGCCTCCAGCCGACTTGTCTCCAAGGGTCTATTGCTGCCTCGGGCACCTTATGGTCGTTATCCTGTGAGTCTAGATTTTCGAATCCGACGCAAAAATGTTAGTTAATTGTAACGTTCAGGGCCTTGTAATGACGATGGAACACTCAAATTGCGTCGAGATTCAATACATCGGCCTCCAGCGGACTTGTCTCCAAGGGTCTGTTGCTGCCTCGGGCACCTTATGGTCGTTCTCCTGTGAGTTTAGATTATCGAATCCGACGCAAAAATGATAGTTAATTGTAACGTTCAGGGCCTCCTAATGCCGATGGAACACTCAAATTGCGTCGAGATACAATACATCGGCCTCCAGCCGACTTGTCTCCAAGGGTCTGTTGCTGCCTCGGGCACCTTATCTTCGCTCTCATGTGAGTCTAGATTTTCGAATCCGACGCAAAAATGATAGTGAATAGTAACGTTCAGGGCCTCCTAATGACGATGAAACACTCGAATTGCGTCGAGATTCAATACATCGGCCTCCAGCCGACTTGTCTCCAAGGGGATATTGCTGTCTCGGGCACAATATGATCCTTTTCCTGTGAGTCTAGATTTTCGAATCCGACGCAAAAATGATATTTAATTGTAACGTTCAGGGCCTTGTAATGACGATGGAACACTCAAATTGCGTCGAGATTCAATACATCGGCCTCCAGCCGACTTGTCTCCAAGGGTCTGTTGCTGCCTCGAGCACCGTATGAACTTCTCCTGTGAGTAGATTTTTGAATCCGACGTAAAAATGATAGTTAATTGTAAGGTTCAGGGCCTCCTAATGACGAAGGAACACTCAAATTGCGTTGAGATTCAGTACATCGGCCTCCAGCGGACTTGTCTGCAAGTGGATATTGCTGTCTCGAGCACCGTATGAACTTCTCCTGTGAGTAGATTTTCTAATCCGACGCAAAAATGATAGTTGATCGTAACGTTCAGGCCCCCCTAATGACGATGGAACACTCAAATTGCGTCGAGATTCAATACTTCGTCCTCCAGCCGACTTGTCTCCAAGGGTCTATTGCTGCCTCGGGCACCTTATGGTCGTTCTCCTGTGAGTCCAGATTTTCGAATCCGACGCAAAAATGATAGTTAATTGTAACGTTCAGGGCCTTGTAATGACGATGGAACACTCAAATTGCGTCGAGATTCAATACATCGGCCTCCAGCGGACTTGTCTCCAAGCGGATATTGCTGTCTCGGGCACCTTATCGGCGTTCTCCTGTGAGTCTAGATTTTCGAATCCGACGCAAAAATGACAGTTAATTGTAACGTTCAGGGCCTCCTAATGCCGATGGAACACTCAAATTGCGTCGAGATTCAATACATCGGCCTCAAGCCGACTTGTCTCCAAGAGTGTATTGCTGCCTCGGGCACCTTATGGTCGTTCTCCTGTGAGTCCAGATTTTCGAATCCGACGCAAAAATGATAGTTAATTGTAACGTTCAGGGCCTTGTAATGACGATGGAACACTCAAATTGCGTCGAGATTCAATACATCGGCCTCCAGCGGACTTGTCTCCAAGGGTCTGTTGCTGCCTCGGACACCTTATGGTCGTTCTTCTGTGAGTTTAGATTATCGAATCCGACGCAAAAATGATAGTTAATTGTAACGTTCAGGGCCTCCTAATGCCGATGGAACACTCAAATTGCGTCGAGATTCAATACATCGGCCACCAGCCGACTTGTCTCCAAGGGGATATTACTGTCTCGGGCACCATATGATCCTTCTCCTGTGAGTCTAGATTTTCGAATCCGACGCAAAAATGATGGTTAATAGTAACGTTCAGGGCCTACTAATGACGATAAAAGACTCAAATTGCGTCGAGATACAATACATCGTCCTCCAGCCGATTTGTCTCCAAGGGGATATTGCTGCCTCGGGCACCAAATGGTCCGTCTGCTGTGAGTCTACATTTTCGAATCCGACGAAAAACTGATTGTTAATTGTAACATTCAGGGCCTCCTAATGACGATGGAACACTCAAATTGCGTCGCGATCCAATACATCGTCCTCCAGCCGACTTGTCTCCAAGGGTCTAATGCTGCCTCGGGCACCTTATGGTCGTTCTCTTGTAAGTCTAGAATTTCGAATCCGATGCAAAAATGATAGTTAATTGTAATGCTCACGGCCTCGTAATGACGATGGAACACTCAAATTGCGTCGCGAGTCAATACAACTTCCTCCAGCCGACTTGTCTACAAGGGGATATTGCTGCCTCGGGCTCCATGTGGTCCGTCTCCTGTGAGTGTAGATTTTCGAATCCGACGTGAAACTGATAGTTAATTGTAAGGTTCAGGGCCTCCTAATGACGATGGAACACTCAATTTGCGTCGAGATTCAATACATCGTCCTCCAGCGGACTTGTCTCCAAGGGGATATTGCTGCCTCGGGCGCCTTATGGTCGTTCTCCTGTGAGTCTAGATTTTCGAATCCGACGCAAAAATGATAGTTAATTGTAAAGTTCAGGGCCTTGTAATGCCGATGGAACACTCAAATTGCGTCGAGATTCAATACATCGGCCTCCAGCCCACTTGTCTCCAAGGGGATATTGCTGTCTCGGGCACAATATGATCCTTTTCCTGTGAGTCTAGATTTTCGAATCCGACGCAAAAATGATATTTAATTGTAACGTTCAGGGCCCTGTAATGACGATGGAACACTCAAATTGCGTCGAGATTCAATACATCGGCCTCCAGCCGACTTGTCTCCAAGGGTCTGTTGCTGCCTCGAGCACCGTATGAACTTCTCCTGTGAGTAGATTTTTGAATCCGACGTAAAAATGATAGTTAATTGTAAGGTTCAGGGCCTCCTAATGACGAAGGAACACTCAAATTGCGTCGAGATTCAGTACATCGGCCTCCAGCGGACTTGTCTGCAAGTGGATATTGCTGTCTCGAGCACCGTATGAACTTCTCCTGTGAGTAGATTTTCTAATCCGACGCAAAAATGATAGTTAATTGTAACGTTCAGGGCCTCCTAATGCCGATGGAACACTCAAATTGCGTCGCGATCCAATACATCGTCCTCCAGCCGATTTGTCTCCAAGGGTCTAATGCTGCCTCGGGCACCTTATGGTCGTTCTCTTGTAAGTCTAGATTTTCGAATCCGACGCAAAAATGATAGTTAATTGTAATGCTCAGGGCCTCGTAATGACGATGGAACACTCAAATTGAGTCGCGAGTCAATACAACTTCCTCCAGCCGACTTGTCCACAAGGGGATATTGCTGCCTCGGGCTCCATGTGGTCCGTCTCCTGTGAGTCTAGATTTTCGAATCCGACGTGAAACTGATAGTTAATTGTAAGGTTCAGGGCCTGCTAATGACGATGGAACACTCAATTAGCGTCGAGATTCAATACATCGGCCTCCAGCGGACTTGTCTCCAAGGAGATATTACTGCCTCGGGCACCTTATGGGCGTTCTCCTGTGAGTCTAGATTTTCGAATCCGACGCAAAAATTATAGTTAATTGTAACGTTCAGGGCCTCCTAATGACGATGAAACACTAAAATTGCGTCGAGATTCAATACATCGGCCTCCAGCCGACTTGTCTCCAAGGGTCTATTGCTGCCTCGGGCACCTTATGGTCGTTATCCTGTGAGTCTAGATTTTCGAATCCGACGCAAAAATGTTAGTTAATTGTAACGTTCAGGGCCTTGTAATGACGATGGAACACTCAAATTGCGTCGAGATTCAATACATCGGCCTCCAGCGGACTTGTCTCCAAGGGTCTGTTGCTGCCTCGGGCACCTTATGGTCGTTCTCCTGTGAGTTTAGATTATCGAATCCGACGCAAAAATGATAGTTAATTGTAACGTTCAGGGCCTCCTAATGCCGATGGAACACTCAAATTGCGTCGAGATACAATACATCGGCCTCCAGCCGACTTGTCTCCAAGGGTCTGTTGCTGCCTCGGGCACCTTATCTTCGCTCTCATGTGAGTCTAGATTTTCGAATCCGACGCAAAAATGATAGTTAATTGTAACGTTCAGGGCCTCCTAATGACGATGAAACACTCGAATTGCGTCGAGATTCAATACATCGGCCTCCAGCCGACTTGTCTCCAAGGGGATATTGCTGTCTCGGGCACAATATGATCCTTTTCCTGTGAGTCTAGATTTTCGAATCCGACGCAAAAATGATATTTAATTGTAACGTTCAGGGCCTTGTAATGACGATGGAACACTCAAATTGCGTCGAGATTCAATACATCGGCCTCCAGCCGACTTGTCTCCAAGGGTCTGTTGCTGCCTCGAGCACCGTATGAACTTCTCCTGTGAGTAGATTTTTGAATCCGACGTAAAAATGATAGTTAATTGTAAGGTTCAGGGCCTCCTAATGACGAAGGAACACTCAAATTGCGTTGAGATTCAGTACATCGGCCTCCAGCGGACTTGTCTGCAAGTGGATATTGCTGTCTCGAGCACCGTATGAACTTCTCCTGTGAGTAGATTTTCTAATCCGACGCAAAAATGATAGTTGATTGTAACGTTCAGGCCCCCCTAATGACGATGGAACACTCAAATTGCGTCGAGATTCAATACTTCGTCCTCCAGCCGACTTGTCTCCAAGGGTCTATTGCTGCCTCGGGCACCTTATGGTCGTTCTCCTGTGAGTCCAGATTTTCGAATCCGACGCAAAAATGATAGTTAATTGTAACGTTCAGGGCCTTGTAATGACGATGGAACACTCAAATTGCGTCGAGATTCAATACATCGGCCTCCAGCGGACTTGTCTCCAAGCGGATATTGCTGTCTCGGGCACCTTATCGGCGTTCTCCTGTGAGTCTAGATTTTCGAATCCGACGCAAAAATGACAGTTAATTGTAACGTTCAGGGCCTCCTAATGCCGATGGAACACTCAAATTGCGTCGAGATTCAATACATCGGCCTCCAGCCGACTTGTCTCCAAGAGTGTATTGCTGCCTCGGGCACCTTATGGTCGTTCTCCTGTGAGTCCAGATTTTCGAATCCGACGCAAAAATGATAGTTAATTGTAACGTTCAGGGCCTTGTAATGACGATGGAACACTCAAATTGCGTCGAGATTCAATACATCGGCCTCCAGCGGACTTGTCTCCAAGGGTCTGTTGCTGCCTCGGACACCTTATGGTCGTTCTTCTGTGAGTTTAGATTATCGAATCCGACGCAAAAATGATAGTTAATTGTAACGTTCAGGGCCTCCTAATGCCGATGGAACACTCAAATTGCGTCGAGATTCAATACATCGGCCACCAGCCGACTTGTCTCCAAGGGGATATTGCTGTCTCGGGCACCATATGATCCTTCTCCTGTGAGTCTAGATTTTCGAATCCGACGCAAAAATGATGGTTAATAGTAACGTTCAGGGCCTACTAATGACGATAAAAGACTCAAATTGCGTCGAGATACAATACATCGTCCTCCAGCCGATTTGTCTCCAAGGGGATATTGCTGCCTCGGGCACCAAATGGTCCGTCTGCTGTGAGTCTACATTTTCGAATCCGACGATAAACTGATTGTTAATTGTAACATTCAGGGCCTCCTAATGACGATGGAACACTCAAATTGCGTCGCGATCCAATACATCGTCCTCCAGCCGACTTGTCTCCAAGGGTCTAATGCTGCCTCGGGCACCTTATGGTCGTTCTCTTGTAAGTCTAGAATTTCGAATCCGATGCAAAAATGATAGTTAATTGTAATGCTCACGGCCTCGTAATGACGATGGAACACTCAAATTGCGTCGCGAGTCAATACAACTTCCTCCAGCCGACTTGTCTACAAGGGGATATTGCTGCCTCGGGCTCCATGTGGTCCGTCTCCTGTGAGTGTAGATTTTCGAATCCGACGTGAAACTGATAGTTAATTGTAAGGTTCAGGGCCTCCTAATGACGATGGAACACTCAATTTGCGTCGAGATTCAATACATCGTCCTCCAGCGGACTTGTCTCCAAGGGGATATTGCTGCCTCGGGCGCCTTATGGTCGTTCTCCTGTGAGTCTAGATTTTCGAATCCGACGCAAAAATGATAGTTAATTGTAACGTTCAGGGCCTTGTAATGCCGATGGAACACTCAAATTGCGTCGAGATTCAATACATCGGCCTCCAGCCCACTTGTCTCCAAGGGGATATTGCTGTCTCGGGCACAATATGATCCTTTTCCTGTGAGTCTAGATTTTCGAATCCGACGCAAAAATGATATTTAATTGTAACGTTCAGGGCCCTGTAATGACGATGGAACACTCAAATTGCGTCGAGATTCAATACATCGGCCTCCAGCCGACTTGTCTCCAAGGGTCTGTTGCTGCCTCGAGCACCGTATGAACTTCTCCTGTGAGTAGATTTTTGAATCCGACGTAAAAATGATAGTTAATTGTAAGGTTCAGGGCCTCCTAATGACGAAGGAACACTCAAATTGCGTTGAGATTCAGTACATCGGCCTCCAGCGGACTTGTCTGCGAGTGGATATTGCTGTCTCGAGCACCGTATGAACTTCTCCTGTGAGTAGATTTTCTAATCCGACGCAAAAATGATAATTAATTGTAACGTTCAGGCCCCCCTAATGACGATGGAACACTCAAATTGCGTCGAGATTCAATACTTCGTCCTCCAGCCGACTTGTCTCCAAGGGTCTATTGCTGCCTCGGGCACCTTATTGTCGTCCTCCTGTGAGTCTAGATTTTCGAATCCGACGCAAAAATGATAGTTAATTGTAACGTTCAGGGCCTCCTAATGACGATGGAACACTCAAATTGCGTCGAGATTCGATACATCGTCCTCCAGCCGACTTGTCTCCAAG